>NW_028292547.1:0-1000 GCF_964200805.1 Pocillopora damicornis
CCCCAAACCCCAAAACCCCAAAACCCCAAAAACCCGTTTTTTTTACAATTTATATCTTAATTAATCGCTATCTTGCCTTTATTTTATATACGTGCTTAAATAATCTGTTTAAAATTGATTACTCTCTGAAATATAACATGTTTTTATGAGACAAATTTTAATACATGTATCTAACTTCTCTAATTATGTAAAGAATATGTGTTTCTTTTTTCAATATAATCAGCCAACGATTTTTTTTAGAAAAAGTAAATTTGCACACGCTTGCTTTTATAAACGAATATAGTAGACAAAATTTTGATGATGAAATTAAATTTTTTAAAGCAATTCTAAGCAACAATACTACGAGTATTTTATCTCATCTCTTCAGTTAAAATAATTTTTATGTAGAGTTATTTTAATAATCATTGATAAAGAATAGTTAAAAATCAATATAAAATTAGTAATTGAGTGGCTTAGAAGCCTAAATTTCTAATTTTTGCTTTATATTTTTTAAATAAATTTTAACTATAACAATATTTAACATCATCATGTAAAAAAAATTTAGTCATTGATTGAATTACATGCATTATAATTGATGTAATATCTTAAATTCCTGTAATTTTTTTTAATTTACAGATTATAGAAATATAAATTTAAGCTAAGATTGAACTTCATAATAATATGACGGCTTTTCCTTGAGTAAGTATTTTTGCTTGAGTAATGCTCCATGTATCATCATCTCTATTAAATCTTGATTGTACAAAAGCCTTAGCTATTTATTTTTTGTTTTGGACTATTAGCGAAAAGTCAACAGAAGTTCTGAATTGATTTATTGATCCTTAACAATTGAGAACATATAATTATCCAGCCAGATGTTTCTACAATTATTTGTTTTATTTTAGAAATTTTATAGACTGGAAATATGGGATTGAGTTCACCACGGGTTTTGGCATGTATTTCCGGCCAATGAATACATATAATGCAAGTAATGATGTTAAGGCTAAAATTTGATACATCCTAA
>NW_028292548.1:0-15000 GCF_964200805.1 Pocillopora damicornis
CGCATGCTGCATTAACCATTGCAGCAGGAACTCTTTACATTCTGCATGGCTATTACATTGTCATTACTTTATCAATAACCTCTTTCCTAACCTTGGTAAAAATCTTCTCTCTCAGATGATAGAGTGAGAGCTTCACAATTTAATTGTTGATATCTTTAAAATCATGAGTATCTTTATTCTTTTATACTTGAATAACGTATGACTTCATTTCTTAAGCTTTCTTGTATACAACACTAACTGGCTCACAATATGGGCCAATAACAACAGGAGTATCTTTTTTTATAATCCCAGCTTTATTTCTGGCTATATCTTATTGAGTGGGGCCTAGATATTAAATATGATCCAGGCCAATCGATGTTATGACACTCAAGCATGGAGAAACAATGTTAGTGCTATCAAAGCTCCCACCAACACCCACTTCAATAACTGCGACATCTACATTCTTCGAAGCAAAGTATAAAAATGCAATGAAGCAAGTCTTTTAGAAGAAGTTTAATTTTACTTCGGGATTTTTCATCAATTCGAGGGTTACTTAATTTGAAAAGTAAATCAAATCTTCTTTCGAGATCATTTATCCATTTACCTAATTTTAATTTGAGTGAATTAACACGGAATATAGTGTGTTTTTGGGAGTAAACTTACCTTAATTCTTTACCTAAAACAAGAAATATGAGGACTTTGAAAGAGACCAGTATTATATCCGGTAATTCTGAGGGCACTAGCCAGTTTATAAGTTACGGAACCTTTGCCATTCGTACCAGTTATATGAATAGTTTTGTATTTTTTATGAGGATTATTAAGCTTTTAAGCAAAGTCCTACAGTGTTACCATTCCAAGTTATTATCGTCTATGAGTTTCTGATTGATAAATTTTAGATAATGCGATGTGGTAATCTTCGTCTATTTTAGCTTAGTCGGATCCGAGCATTGTTTAATATAAATTTAAATATTTTTTTATTTGATAACAAGCGTTTAAATTGAGCTATTTATATTTTTTAAAAATTTTATTCTGTGTAATTAGTTAAAATATCATTTATTGCCATCAAATGTGTCATAAACCAACGCAAAATACCAACTGCTATCATTATGATTGTAATTACCTTCTAGAATCCAAACCCCACTTTATAATAGCTAATTCTCCTATTTTGAGAAAGTATGCATCTTTCTTATATTTTTATAGTCTTCATAATCAGATAACCCTTACATCAAGTACAATTTATTATTACCATGATGACAACAGCTTCTAAAGCATCAAACCCAAAAATAAGAAGCTTTACCGACGGTTGGTTATCTCTTTGGAAGTTATATTTCTCCTCGACGAACTCTCCGAATTAGAGCGTATTTTGTGTTTAATAGAAAAAATTGTGATTAAGAGTTTTAATTAACTCATAATTTTAGGTGTAGAAGCTTTTATTAAGAAGGGTTATCGAAATCTGGAGAGTTAGTTAATATTACAGCTCTGCCGTCTTGCTAGTTGAAGTGTTAAATATGCTTATTGTCCGTACTCTAAACTGAGCCTCCACTAAAATCGACTATTCGAAGATGAGAATGCTTTTGAATTTATGCAAGTATAGCTGATATGAATGATCCCGGAAGTTAAGAGTTTCAGGCGAGTGAGAGAATTTAAAGTTTTCGATGTGATTTTAGGAAAGTTATAAATGGTGAGATATTTGAATATGCTTGTTGGGATGATGTACTTTTCCCTTTTTTTATCACTAAATCAGACCCTATGCCAGTGTTATCGAGAAATAGGCTTTGGAGATTAGAAGCTGAATTGATTGAATCTAAAAATTTAACGACCCCCTTGGTGCTTAAATATGGATTGTTTGAAATATTGATGACGAATAAATTTTAGCTGCTTAATGCTTGAATTAATGTGTTTAAAAAGCCTGAGCTTTATAGAATTGTGAAATCGTTGGATGATAAATCAAGGTATGATATTTATCTATCTTTTAAAAGTAATAAGTATTATTCAAGCTATTGATAGTGCTTATAGTCTATTTCGATGTTATCATTATTTATGGAGTGGTATTATGCTTCCTGTTAAGCGATTTTAAGCTTTTCAGACATCTATAGTAACACTGTTGACGTTCTAAAGAATTAATTTATAGAAAAATCTTATCATATCAAAAGTTTTAATATTGAGTTTTTGAGAATAAGTTAGCCCTGAGATAGAATTGGGGCCTACTATAGAGATTAAAACACTTCATTTAAGTTAAGATCTGAAGAAAAATTGTGGTTATTACTACTTTGACTTTACTTTATTTATAGTAACTTATTTTCTTAATCTTAAAAAAGCAATGGAATTTAATTAAATTGATCATCGAGAAATTATTAATCCAGCCTAATGATATTTCTTTTAATTATAGCTGAATTAAATTTATGAGCCGCTTATTGGGTGATTTTTTAGTTCCCTCCAATATTACATTAATTTAATGATGGTAAATTTTATTTTAAAGTAAATGAAATTGCATGAACTGCTCTATCAGTTATCATTGTTCTAGTAATCATGATTATTTACTATAATACTCTCTTACCTACTTACTTGAATAAATTAAGGCTTTAGAGTTGATCTAAAGCTTGATTTGGAGTTTGTAGAATAATTTGTGTAATTCCTTTGTCCAGAAGTGGATTGCGTGATAAATTTAGCTTCTTAACTCTCAAACAATAGGATAAGAGAACGATTAATGACTTCGCTCCCGCTTAGCTGATATTACAATTGCTAAAATCAATCTCCAAGAGTCAGCAATCGTCTCCTAAAAAGTGAGACATATCTATTATAAAATCTAGATCAAAATTTTAGCAGTTTGAGATTGTCAGATATCGTAATTGTTTGGCTCCGAGTTAGATTTGTTTTAAAATTTTTACTTTTTCAGATATTAAGACTTAATATTCTATGGAGTTTGAGATTGATAAAATTCTTCTTCTTGAATTAAGGTATCATTAATTTATGTCATTAAGTGATCCTAAATAGAGGGAAATTATTGGGGGAAATTTAAGGTTATTGGTATTTACCCCCAAAACCCCAAAACCCCAAAACCCCAAAACCCCGATATTTCATCTTTAGCTAAATAATTTTAAATTGTAATAATAAAGTAATTTATACATGGAAGGAATTTTTATAATTTAATGTTACTTATTTAAGTCTATAATATCATACAAGATTTTATTGTTCATAATATAATATTTCCCTAAATTATAATATCCACTAGCCATCAATCTATAATGGTATAATATTAATTTTGACTCAGACTAACATAGCTCTTATTTAGCTCAATATGGAATATCAAGATAATTAAATTGATTATCCTAACGGAGATCGTTATGAAGGGTCTTGCAAGAACTAAAAGAGAGAAGGCCATGGAGTAATGACTTATGCAAACGGTGATAAATATTAAGGTTTATGGGAAGATGATGTCCAACAAGGAATGGGTACCTACATTTCCTCTGACGGTACAGAGTATAATGGAGACTGGGTTAATGGCAAGCGTCATGGCAATGGCTATATCCAGTATCCAGACGGAGGTATTTATCAAGGCGAGTTTATTAATGATAAGCGTGATGGAGAAGGAACACTAAATCTTGAATCTGGAGCGAGATATGTCGGAGGTTGGAAAGCTGATATGCACCATGGAGACGGAGTGTACTATGACTAAGATGGTAATGTGTATGAGGGCCATTATGTGGATGATAAAAGATAAGGCCATGGCTTTTATCAGATGGTTAATGGAGATAACTATTAAGGTGACTGGTAAAATGATGTCTATCATGGAAATGGGCTCTTATAAAGATCCGATGGATATAGATATGAAGGTAACTGGTTCAATGGTTTGGCTCATGGGTAAGGAGAGGAGACACTGCCAAATGGCGAGATGTTTGATGGAGCATTTGTATAAGGTAAAAGACATGGGCATGGAACGCTAGTAACAGTCGATGGGAGAAGAATCGAATGCTAATGGCAATCTGGAAATTAGGTTCCTGGAAAGGGCGATATATATTATGCTGATGGTGCTCTGTATGAAGGAGAAATATTAAACCTTGAAAGAAACGGTCAGGGGAAAATAAAATTCAGTGACTCTTCTTAATATTAAGGCGGGTGGGTACAAGATCGTTAGGAAGGCATGGGAGTAGAGAGAAACAAAAATGGAGACGAATATTCCGGCATGTTTCATAATGGAGTGCGTGAAGGCTAGGGAGAATTTCGAACCAAAGCTGGTTACTATTATAAAGGAGAGTGGAAAGACGGCGAAAAAAATGGGCAAGGAGAAGAAATTAATTAAAATGGAATAAAACGTTCAGGAGAGTTCTCTAAAGGAGAATTTGTTTAATCCGGTGCCGAACATGCAAAAGAAGGTATGGAGGACTAATAAAATAAGAAGAATGAAAAGGATAAAATAATATAAATGGGGGATGCATTTGATGATGATGGGCTTTATCGCGTTGAACGAGTTGATGGCTCAATATACTAAGGACAATTAGATAAAGACAATTTTCCACATGGTCAAGGAAAGGAATAAAGAAATAATGGAGAATACTAATACCAAGGCGATTGGAATCATGGCCAAAAAGAGGGGCAAGGCTGCGAGAAAGACACTCTTAAGAAAGAACAATACACCGGACAATTTAATTAGAATAAAAGATAAGGATCCGGTAAATTAGAGAGAGAAGACGGATATTTATATGAAGGCTCTTGGAAATCTAACCTACCAGATGGATTAGGCCATTAAAAGTTTGGAAATGGAGACTAATATGAGGGAACTTTCAAAAATGGATTTAGAGATGGAAATGGAACTATAAAATCATACGATGGCTCATATTATGAAGGATAATGGAAATAAGGCCTAAAGAATGGTCAAGGAATAGAATTTTTTTCAAACAAGGACAAATACGAGGGTCAATTTTAAGAAGGAATGAGAAACGGCTTTGGAAAGTTATAAAAAAAAAATGGTTCATCTTATGAAGGAGAATGGGTAAAAGGATAAAAGAGCGGTAAGGGTATTGAAATTCTAGATGACGGATCAAAGTATGATGGGAATTTCTAAAAAGGGCTTAGAAATGGAGAAGGTTCCCTTTAAACAAAGACAGGTCTTAAATACAATGGTGGCTGGAAAGATAATAGAAGACATGGAAATGGAAAGCAAAAGTATGCCGATGATAGTGAATACGTTGGAGAATTTATAAATGGACTGAAAGAGGGCTCTGGAACACTAACAAAATCTGATGGGACAAGCTACACAGGCGGATGGAAAGGAAATAAAAAGCATGGAAACGGAATCTTAAGCCGAGTTGACAATTCCAAATATTAAGGCCAATTCATAGATAATGCTCGTCACGGGAAGGGAGTCTATCTCTATGCTAATGGTGACACTTATGAGGGGGAGTGGAAAAAAGGAATAATAGAAGGAATTGGAAAGTTTGTTGCCAAAAATGGGGATATATATGAGGGACAATGGAAAAATGATAAAAAGCAAGGAAAAGGGACTTATAAACGGTAAAATGGGTAAGCTTACTAAGGAGATTTTAAAAATGGAAAGAGAGATGGAAATGGGAAATGTTATTTTACAACTGGGATTAATTATGATGGCCAATGGAGAAACAATAAACCAGATGGTTTTGGTAGACTGATTAAATTTGACGAAGGAGAAAAAGTGATATATTAAGGACAATTTAAAGATAGTAGACGGTAAGGAAAAGGCGTTTTCATGTTTAATAACGGAGATATTTATGATGGAGATTGGAAATAAGGCAAATTAAATGGAACTGGCTTAATGACCTACAAAAGCGGAGCTAAATATGATGGAGCCTGGAAAAATAATTACAGAGAGGGAAAAGGAGTTTTTCAATACAGAACAGGGGATAGATATGACGGCATGTGGAAAAAGAATAAGAAAAATGGACAGGGTATTTTTATTAGTACAATTGGCAAGCAATTTAAAGAGCAGTGGGAAAATGATAAGGTTTTATCGTCAGTATAAATTTTTACCGAATGACCAATTGAAAAAAAATTATAAGCTATTTTTATGCTAATTACATGCATATAGATGAATATTATTTTTACTCTTATAAAATAACAAGAATGAATTCATCTACGTTTTTAAGTGTTCTTCTATTCTAACAATTCACTAATCATATTGTTAGTCCCTAAAACTAGTTGCATTATCTGGTTCTAATTTTCTTCAACCTTTTCTAATCTTTCTTCAAGACTAGACACTTCACTTTGCAAAGATTCTATCTCATTGCTACCTCCTTAGAGAGTTCGAATTATTCTAATATAGGTTAATGTTCATACAGTAGTTGCCTACTTTGTAGTATTTTTAAACTATAATATATATTTTCTGAACTGTCTAGCTGCTTCGATTACATACTCAGGCTTATTTGGGTACTTTCTCCTCATTAAGCGAGATCTGTAAGATTGACCTAGTGCCATTACTGCATCTTTTTTCAACTACTCTTTGTAGTTAAGCCTCTGAATTAAATTGAATGCTTTCTCTTATTGACTCTCAAAAATTAAAAGATTTGTCATTGTTACTACAAATAATGAAATGAAAAACGATCCCCATAAACAGATCAGTATTCCAGTTATCCTTCCAAAATGAGACTTTGGGGAGTAATCACCGTATCCCACTAATTGTATACTTGTAAACTTGTTTAACAAAACTTAGACTAACCAGTAGTCATTGTCACCACCATTGTCCATATAGCATTATAATAAATTCCGAGATTTGTTTATTATTCAGTGCCTCTTGCTCTATAAAATATCATTAAATTAAATTAGTTAATACCTCTCAAAAAGTCTGAGATTAAACGATAAAAAGAACCCAAGCACTATAAACATAAAGCCGAGGACAAAAAATGGCTTTTTTCTCATCATAGACTTCCATGAAAAATTGTAATTCACTTCAAAACCGTTGATTGTGCTAACAATTTACAATATAAATATGAAAATAAAGTCATACCATATTCTCTCACTTCTTGAGTCCATGTATTGACTGAAAGTTAGAGCAGTGCGAAGAATGATATAAACTTTTAAAGATGTTCCTGAGCATAATAGATCATTTATTGAGTATTAAAATCCTTATCCAAAGTCATATCTTGGAGCTATTATAATAAAATTATGAACATTTAGTATCTTTTATTAGCGATTGAGTTAATATTACCTGATAAACCAGGATAAGGATTTATTAAAGCAATGCAAATTTCAAGCAAAAGCCATTTCAAAGCTCCTGAGTTGCAGATATTATCCTTTTTTGTCAATTTTTATCTTAGTATTTTCCATTATATCTCGTAGGAGTAACGATAACACAAGCCAATAACTAAATGTATATAGAGGGTTAAATAAATAAATTCAAAAATAAAATTTACCCATTAGCAAAGAAGCTTGTAGAGCCATAAGCTCCATCAACATTTGCTTCGTTTAGCTTTCTTCAATTTGCTCAACAGTTTTGACGCTGATTATTTCTTAAAGACCAAACGAGAAAGCAATATTAAAGCAAGCTAGCACACAAAGTCCACCATCAATTATTCTGAAACGATTAAAAGCTTAATTTACTGCTCTCACTTGTTAATCTGGATTACGTTTTTAATTTAGAATACTTTGATCAAAATCAAATAGGTTTTCATTTTTCATCGCTTTTCTAAATGACATTAGTTTGATGAGATTATTTTACAGTTTCTATCATCGATTAAGCATTTATTTAGCCTCTAAATTTGACAAGCGCGTGTTCTGAAAACAAAAATTTTAACTTATGCTAAGATCTTGCTTACATCAATTGACTCTCTATTTCTTTTAAAACTACGTAGTGAACTTTTTTCATCATTAGCGTTGTTAAAGCTGGCATTTTAATTTGAATCTCTTTCGGCATCTCTCTCATTATCGAGACTTTTGAACTTCTTCTGTTAATTAGATGCTCTTTAAAAGAGATTATCTTAAGAGCTTTGATTTGATTTCTTGTCTTTTTTTGTATTCATATTTTTTATTTGTTTTAGAATAATTATATTGAAATTTATGTACTAAGATATTATAATAGTAAGCATAAATGTAATAACTTTTCTTAATTTTTTATCTCCACAATCAATTATAATTATTCGTCGAGAGAATTTCCATATTTTATTTTACAATAAGCGTATCACACATTAGCACGATCAATTTATTCCTTTAATGACACCTGGCTCATTTACAGGAGTTACCGGGCTCTAATTTTGTTTATTATTTAATTTCTTAAAATCATAGGCTTTTATTGGTGATGCCTATTGAAATTTATGAATATTTAGAAGTAGAGTGTACCTTGTCTGATTTTTTCAGACTTGTATTTTTTAGCTCAAATTTATTGCTAATATCTGATGCTGTCATGGCATTGAAGTCAATTTTGGTTGACATGATTTTTTATTTTTAATTTTCTAAAAATAATTATTCTTTTAGGCTAGTTAGACTTACGATTGCTGAAAAATTTCTCAATTTGGTTTTAGCTTTTATATTTTCCTTAGTTACCTAAGAGTTAGCAATCTCTTTGCTTTAAATTCTTTTTACTTGAACTGCGTCTTGTTGATCCACTTCTTACACTCGGATTACCTTTCGATAGTGTTTTCATACGCTTGAGTGTTTTCTCTATCTGAGAGCTTTTGATGCTGTTTCTTCTTTTTTACTCAAACTCAAGCTTAATTGAATTTATTTAGGATGTTTTCTTTTCATTGAGCTTTTAGGTGACTTTTTTTATCTGATCCTCCCTCTCTTTGACTGTTTAATTTCTCATTTTATTCTTAAGTACTAATAAGATTTTAATACAGAAGATAGATAGCTTACTATCCGGTAGACGCTTTTAATTGATATTTTAGAGCGCGCTATCGTATTAAGCTCTTATCTCTGAAATCTTTTCATATTTCTCATCAGCAATCTTCTCAAGCAACTCTTCAACCTTATCATCTCTTAATTTATTCATTGAGGCGATTTATTATTAAGTCTATGCCCAGAGCTATGACACTTCTTTTTGTAAATCTTCCTAAATCTTTTACTACACCATACTCGCACTAATACTTAATCCAGATTAAGATAAGTCATCTAGTGAATTATCGAAAAGATTCTCGCTCAAGAAGCTATTATCGACTATATACAATTTATTAATATATATTAACAACCTTACTGATCACTTTTTTTTCTTTCTTATTATCAAGCTATGAATCAATTTGTGTAGATTCATCCTCACCCACATTAGGAAAGGCACTGACATTTGTGTCTTCGAACATTAAAGTTGTACAGCTAAAATTCTTTGTCAACTTCTGCTACTTCTTCGATGCTGTGAAGCTTTCTGATTTTTTTAGAGTCTTTTTTTTCTTCTTCCTCGCTGCTAATCGTTTATCCAGGCTTTAATTTTGATTTTATATTTATGATTTAATGACTTCGATAGTTTTTTAAATTTTGGATACATTCTTGTCTATCATTTAATTCGGATTACTACTTCCGCCATTAATATCTGCCCTTTTTTAATGTTATATCTTTTTGTTATAGAAATTGAACTTTTTTAAGTTGATTTTCTGCTTATGTTATCGCCACTTTTCTAGTTACTTTATTCACTACCTATTTTATTGAAGTCTTTCTTAATCAGTTAGTATGTAATTTTATTTTATCTGAATTTTTTACTCCTCATAATCGAGATTTCTCCTCTAGTTCGGAGAGTTATCAGCGTTTTTTTTATCATTCACACCGTTCATAATTTTTAGTAATTTCGGATTCTAAAAAATTAGTTGTAATCAGCCTTTGTAGTGGAGATATTTAGATGAGTTTTTACTCTCATAGTGTTCAATAACTAACTAATAAAAATTGTAAAAAAAAATTAGTAGCTTGTATTACAGAATAAAGTTTGATAAGCTCTTTAACTTAAGAGCTAGTAGTTGATTAAGAATTACAATTCTATTAAAGTTGTAGAATTCATTCAGCAAAATTTAGAGGCAATTTACTTTAATAAACTGATAGATGCATAATATTTTATTCTTTATTTTTCTTAATTGATCCTCCGTAAGAAGCTGCTCATCCTCTAACAACCTCCTATTTTTAAGACTTAGACTAATTATTATTGTCAATAGTTGTCATTTTATTAAATTCGCTTAAATTATTTTATTTAGTGATTAAATATAAGATTAAGTTAAGCATTAAGATTTGAATTAAATCAGTTATAATACATGGCAAAGGAGAGATTATAATTTTTATTTTAATAACTAGCTGTGAAGTAACTGAAATCCAATTCATGAGGAGTAATACAGGAAAAAAAAGCAAAGATGCTGGAAGGAAGTCAGCCTCTAAGTCTCCTATCCCGGGTGTGACAGAGTAATTTGATTTCGAAGACTTGTTGAGAGAATTCAAACCCGCACAATTGCTAAAGAATTCAAAATCTGGGCCTTCTCTTCACCAACACCGTAATGAGACTGAACAAAATTTTCTTGAAAATTCGTTTAACTAAGAGAAAGGGACTGGTCCTCCCAAAGGAATCAAACTATAACACATCGAATAATTCTTCAAATCAGTAAACTCGTTTTAGATACCTAAACTTACAAAGAAATAATTCAAATTATTTCTTTAGTGCTTCCCTAAGAATTTTACAAATAGAGATGTGACATTCTTAATGAGCGGCAAGCATGAGTTATAACCTGAATAGCTTTATGAGCTTCTATGCATCAATAACGTAGCTGATTTTGATCCTGTTGAATAAGCGTTTCGAATGCTTGATGTTGAAGGGAAGGGATATATCACTCTAGATGCGTTTTAGTAAACATTTTGTAAATTGAATGATTGCAAGTTAACGCTTCTTTAAACCGAAATATTAAAGGATATCACAGATATTGACAAGGATGGAAAGATCAATTTAAATGATTTCCGATGTATATTAGATGAGCTTGAGAGGGCTAAGTAAGAGGAGGATAAAATTGCAGAGGAGGAGAAGTTAAAACAAGCGCAGTTATTTATGCTTAAGTGATTTAAATAAGAAGATTGTATCGATGTTCTAAAAGGATAACTATATAGGTTAATATTATAAATTTATAGAATTATTGATTTATTATCGTGTACAAGGATAATTCTGTGATTGATTCAACGATTCATTTTATAACAATCTTCTCCATAGAAAAAATACGGTTTGTTTTCAATTTCGATTCCGAAGTTCCTAGTTTATTGAGCGTCTCGATAGTTTTACCTATTTTTTTTGCTTGTTTTTAGATGTGAAGAAGAAGGCGCAAATTATTAATGTATTTGCTTGAAGTTAAATTTTTGATGCCTATTGTTTTACTCAGTATGAATGCAAAGTTTGCTCAATAACTTTTTTTCAATTATCTCTTACTCAAGTGTCCAACCTTAATTGTGACACTTCACCAAGTTAGCCTAAATTTTGCTATGTTCGTGGATTTTTTAATTACTAATTTACTCAAATATGTTTGACTTTTGAAAGATTTCATTATAATTCACTTTTAATTCTTATTAATTGGCATATTTATATATACCTTCTGGACTAATATTATCAATTATTTATATTGCGTTTTATTAATCTGTTAGCACTGGGGACTGACAAAAAGCTTAAGGTTATTGCTTGCGAATTTCTTACTCTTCTTATCGTAAACTTGGAGAGTCTTCAATGATTCTACTGCTGTTCTTGTCTTTATTTGTAAGAGTCTTCACTCCATTGCTTCTCTATGATTAACTAAATTTATCAGGGGATCTAGCAAAATCTTAATCTTAATAAATATCTCATTATTATTCATTTTATTATTAGTATTCTTCCTAATTGGATGACGGACTCTAGGCATAAATTTATTAATTTTCTGTCTAATTTTATATTTACAGCTGCTGTTATGATTATTTCTCAACGGATGCTAAAGCTCTATGAGAAGGGGAGGTTTAGTGAAATGGAGAGACACAACTATAGTTTAGACAAATTCAATTAGATTTTGAGCTATTTTAATCTACAACATTAATTGACCCTTTTTAATTGTTCAATCCTAGACAATAATCGTCTACCTCGTTATCATGATTTATATTTTTAGGCAATTATTTAGATTCTAGTGATTTACCTGAGCATGATGAAGATGAAGATATTGAAATTACATCATCCTATTCAAAGTACCTTATATTATTTAGATTGTCGACTTAATTCCCGAGCATTTAATTAGTTTGACTGAAAAACTCATTTTACATTAAGACATTTTCAAAATCATTAATTTTTGCAGTGTCTTTCAATAAATTTGCAAGCTCATTTTTTCCAATTTTTCCCTGCCCATAATTAATTGCTTGATTAACTTTATCGAAATTATGATCACCTTGAGAAACATTTTTCTTTTTTGAAATTGGAGGTACAAATTAAGAGGCTTCTTAATCGGAAATCTGGCTAAAAATATCTTAATCTTGATCTATTTGCATCATTTGCTGAAACTAAAAACTACTCTAATATGGATTTATCATTGTCATCGTTTTTTCTTTGCCTCGTTTGGAGGTGGTGGCCTTATGAGGCTAATTACCGGTCGTTATTTTCTATTGATAATTGCTCCTTTCGAATGAAAACTTTGGTTCAGGTATACCGTGAGTGACTAATGATCATTATATATATATATATATTTATACTTACAAAAGCTGATATTGATTTTTTGGAGGCCAGTGATACTTGATTAATTAGGACGGTGCTTTTATATTTACCTTAGTCTTATGTCATTTTAACAAAGCGATATAAATCTTTAGTGAATTTTTTGAAATGATTTGTTATGCTAGAATTTTGAGAAGAACTTGGCGATTTATATTTGAATAGAGATCATGTTAGTTTTTGATTTTGATTACTGTATCATTTTTTTAGTTAAATATTTTTAATTGCTTTAAAACTTAAAATTCATTTAACTCTCCCGGTGAGTTTAATTTTCAAGAACGACAATTTATTAAAATTAAAATAATAATTCTCATTAAATTTAAGACAGTCATATTTAGTTTTCGTTTGTAGGTTATCTTGAGAATATGGAAAGAAAATTTTCTGAAGTGTGAGTTGATTGATTGATTGATTGATTGATTGATTGATTGATTGACTACATTAAGTTGAATTGAAAGGAAAATTTATAAAAATAATTGAGTTTGCACAAAAAATTTATGCATTAACGAGTAATATTGATCAATATTTCCGTATATTTTACCTATTTTACATGATGATTCATTGTATTATGAATATGTTGGTTTTTATAGGAATGATAAGTATTATAAAATTGACTTTTGCCCTAAAACAAAATATAGTTATTATCTAACTAGACTAATTTAATATGGTATTAATTTATAGAGTGTCGATATTCAATAAATAAATTCTATAATTTAAAATATAATTTTATTTCGAAAATGGATCTAGTTTTGTGGGTGCTTTTCATTTTACAGTAAATACTGATTTTTTTCTACCATCTAATTTAGATTGGGCTTCAAATTAGTTATTCCTCTATACCGATCAATTCAGGTGTACCTCAAAAGAATCTAACAATCTAATGTGTAACAAGACTACGAAAGGCATGCAAAATACTGGTTAGATATTTTGTTGTTTTGATTCATAAATTAGGATTATTAATATTCTTACCTTTATCCTCGATTACTATATTCGATTAGTTTAAGATCAGTAATTGATATGGATAGATTTATATTGTCGATTTTTAGGAGTTTAACATATGAAATAATTCTCACTCTCTGGCATATACTTCTGACTTTGCCAAATTTCTATGTATGTAGTTTATTTAAAATTTCTATTCTTGTATTTAATTAGTTTGCAGTGCTAATATATTCAGGACTAGAGAAAGTGTTAAAATATTTTTAATCTACTCTCGATGATCTTGTTGAACCTGTAATGTTACTCTTTTTTTTATTGATTTTGCTTAATGTAGATTGCTCGTACTAGAAAAAAGGTTGTTGATTTAGCGATCGGTAAAATAAGAGATCTTGTATCATTTGAGAGTATTGGAAGAGTTTTTAGCTTTGTCAGAAGAATTACAGGTTGATAAAATATGCATTTAATATGATTTTAAAGAATAAAGAAGATATTAAAAAAATAAATTATTATTCATTTACATGCGCATTTCATAATCAAGTTAATATATCATCATCATCATCATCATCATCATCACACTCATCATCCTTTAGCCCCTTATCTTAAGTTTAATCTATTAATTTTATTCTTTAAAGAAAATTCAATGAATCCTTCAAAGTATTTTATCTAGATGCAAGCTCTGTAATATACTCACGACCAGCATTAGAGTACTACTTAAACATTTAAATCACCTACTCTTCTAATTAATTTCGCTCTCTCTCACTAACTTCATTTTGAGGTGAAAAATCCTTTAGTCAATTATTTTAATTAGACTTAATAATCTCAAGGATCTATTATATATTGGATATTTTTTAAGATATCGGCTCATTGCTATTGAGAAAATCTTAATTACTCTCATACTATTAACCTTCTTTTTATTAATGATGATTTAGCGAGCTGCGATTCACTTACTGCTCTATTATATTATTCAATAGCCTCGTGGAATTTTAAATTTTAAAGTTATTGGAAGGATTGAATTAAGAGGGCAACATCTCACTCACCGCTGCATGTTGTAAAATATTGATACAGTTTAATTGCTTAGATTCTACAAAGTTAATACCTTATTAGCATTTCTGTATGATTTAGTCAATAAATTTGTCTTCTTTCTCAATTTTTGGAATTTATTATTCCATTAGTTAAATGAATTTCTCTTTCATTGATCTTTATGCATTTTTAAGAGAGTGTTCACGATCTAATAGCTGTCTAACACCAGTGACCTATAATGATATACATGTAATAGATTGAGGAGATAAATTTATTATACATACATAATGGGGATAAAATTTTTATCGCTACTCATCAGGGATTTCGCTCTTCATTAGAGGGTTTTTATATCTTTCGCTATAAAGCAAAGCTGATATACTAATCTGCTCGTGATTTCTCTGAATCGCGCTCTATAGATATTATTTTTGAGCTTGTCC
>NW_028292549.1:0-1000 GCF_964200805.1 Pocillopora damicornis
CCCCAACCCCAAAACCCCCCCCAAAACCCCAAAACCCCAAAACCCCAAAACCCCAAAAATTTAAGAAATAAAACCCCCCCAAAACCCCAAAATTCTAAAATTCCAAAACCCCTTTAATATAATATAGTAGATTGGAAGATTTGTTATAACATATATTTCAATCAGGATTTTAAATTTCAATTACAAATTTATAACTTTATTAATTTATACTCTTTGTTTAGAAGAGAATATTTTAGGCATTTTTATATTTGAAATAATAATAATAAATAATAATAAAATAGCTTATCATATAACATTTTCAGTGTTCCGAAGTTATTGAAGAGCTAATTGTGGTTCCGCTTAATACTTGCTCTATATTTGCATTATTCTCTTAGTTCTATTACTCAGCTAGAGCAATTATAGAACGAGAAATACTTGGATCATATATACTTTCCTACTACTAGCAACTTTTACTCTTTTTCACAATCTCTTATTGCTATTATTGCTGCTGTTTCTGTTGTTACTGTAGCAGCAGAAATTATTTTTTCATCTAGTAATCACTTTTTCTTAAAGAATAGGCATCAGTAATTCAAGGCATCAAATGAGGTTTACTCGGTAGAATTCTAAGTCTGCATGGAGGACTTTAATATAGCATATTTTTAATCTAAATCGGTAGATATCTCTCATTCCGTTGGGAAAATAATCTTCTCTATTCACATTAATTTTTATACATCTGGAGAGCTTATTTCTCAATTTATTGTCTTCGTATTTCAACTTATTTTTAATGATCCTCCCTCCGTATCATTTATTTTTAGAGTTATTTAAAGCTGTCAATAAATTGAGAATACCAATCAGCTAGCTTTTGAAGCTAATTGAAGTCTTAAATAACGTTTTCACCATTTTATGTTACTCTATTTGTAATAAAAATTAGTCATTACATGGTAAATGAATATTTGATTACTTTTGATGTTACAATAATAATTAAATCAGTTATGAATTAACCTGTGTCATAAACTCAATC
>NW_028292550.1:0-1000 GCF_964200805.1 Pocillopora damicornis
ACCCCAAAACCCCAAAACCCCAACCCCAAAACCCCAAAACCCCCCCAAAACCCCAAAACCCCAAAACCCCAAAACCCCTAAATATATTTTATCATCAACTGTTTATTTATCATTATTAGGTACTATAATCAATTTATATACATGTAATTAATTAAATATTAAGAATTTAATAGATTTATACAGCTGCCTTGTCTTTCTACTTCTTGATAATGCGAAACACATATATTTCTTTAGTTGAATTTAGCTCTGAATAATTAATATTCAATAATAATAATAATAATAATAATAATAATAATTTATAATTTAACATATATCTCACCATGGCTGATAACATAAAGAAAAAGCATTAGTAAACTTTCAATAATATCATCAAGACTGGCTAAGAAATTAAGGTCAAAGTGAAGAACTCACTATTAATTAAATTTAAAAATGAATTAAAATATCTTAGCTCCAGGATCTAAAATGTTTTTTACTAAACTATCTGCCATTAACTTAGCCTATTTTAAAAAGATTAGATTTCACACCAAGAAATCATGAAGAAACAACTAAAATAAATGCAGTAATTGTAGAAAATTCTTTAAGAGGAAGAAGAATACAATGTAGAGGCATATAAAAAGTTAACCAATTTATCTAAAGATTTTGAAAAGCGGGCTCAGATGATTGGCCTCAATAATAACGAATTTAAAATTATTCTTGATATCAAAACTGAGTAAATCGTAACCTAAATTTTTAAAAAGTACACCAACGTTGCTGCGAAGGTCAGTGGAGACGATCCTAGATATATTATAAATAAGCCAAGCTATGAAAAGGTATATAATTATGAATTTATGCATTAGACCAAATTATTAAATACAATTCGAGAGGCTATTCCCAATTTTACATATCAAAATTAATTTTAATCTATGAACTTGGATAAGTTGAAGAAATTTAATGAGGTAATGAATAAATATTTTAGATATCTTTCATTAACTATAAGTAATAAAATTAGAGTATTTAAGAG
>NW_028292551.1:0-39183 GCF_964200805.1 Pocillopora damicornis
ACCCCAAAACCCCAAAACCCCAAAACCCCAAAACCCCTTCCCTTTCTCATGACCTTATATGACCTTATATCAAAAATATAAATCTTAGCATATATACCATAGTTAGATAGATTTAAACAATTTAAATATATATTTTAATGCATTTATTATTGGTTAAAACACTATATCCAAAAAAAACCTAAATTATATATTCGTAATTTTCCGGCCCCCTACCCACCATAAATTATAGTAATACATGTATAATTAAACAGGTGTTTATACTATTGTATTTCATTACTTTAAAGCTTTGCTATTTGATTGAAGATTTTTTGGAGCGGCTGTATTTGATGAAGATACAGTAGATACTGTGCTTTGTGAGGGTGATAACTTCTTATTTTTTGAAGGAAATGCGCTCACAACAACATTCATCATTTCTTTCCATACGATGTAGTTCTGAATAATAACAAGGCATTTTTTATTCAAGCATTCGACTTTAACCTTTATTTCTATAAGAGATGAGAAATATTTGAGTATTTTAAATCCGAGCTCGTCCAAGAGTTCTTAAAATTTTATAGTTACAGACATTTTAAATATTTTAAGTATTTCTAATTAAATTTAAAACACAATACTTTTTGAAACAAAATTATTGCAATTATTTTAGATTAGTTGCATCAACTAAATCAAATATCAGTAACTTCTATCATTTGGAATGTGTCATTAGTATTCATTCTATAAAGTTCATAATGTTTATCACTAATATCGCTTATAGTGTACAATATATTCTACCACATCACAGCTGGGCAATTAAAAGCGGCATCAGGTGCTTTTTTTATTCTAAACTTAGCTTCAACCGGCTCACAATCTAATGAAAACAATATAAAATCTTTATTATCTAACCCGCCCATTAATAAAATCTAATTTCTGTTGGGAATTACTTTGGCTAGGAAATATCTCCCCTCTTGCATTGGCATGTGAATACTCAAAGATTACCAATAGCTAGAGCCACCTCTAAGTCTCTCAATATTGTTAGTATCACTTGACGACGAGATTGCTCCACAAAAGATGTACACAGTATGATTAGAAGAAGCAGGAAATATTGATGATGTAGGCACAACAGCACCAGCACTTTAATCCCCATTTCCTTAATCATTCACATCTTACTAATTCTCATTTTAATTCTAGCCACCTTATTAAGAAGGTGAAGTTTTATCTGAGTGAAAGCTACTAGCATTAGCATTACTATTAAATTTTGATACAACACACGCAGCATGTCCAAACCGAGCAGCTAACAAAGACGGTATATCTTTCCATACCATATTTGAAAGCTTAAACTATTATACATAGCTAAAAGGATTATCATCATAATCGCATCCTCCTGATGCTATTAGATAATCTTTACATCCTGTTAAGTTAAGCATTCCTCTACTGTGATTCATATGAGGGAGTTAAAACGCGTCTCCATTGCTTGAAACTTGGTAGAGGTTGTTTTCTAACTATTGGCTAACCGAATTTTAACCGCCAGCAACATACAAATTGTGACCAATTTGAAAGCAGGCAGCACAATCATGAAATTTAACTTATGTGGGAATTTTTTTTCGTGTAGATGACATGACATCATACACCTCGATATACGACTCCTTCTCAGCAAATTTTATCACTACATCTGATTATGGAAGCTCTGCAGCATTGTAAGTATTTAAATTGCCTTATCCTTTGTTCTGAATAGAATTCTTTTCAATTTAATTGAGTAGAATTTATTTAATTTTTTAAGCATTAGGACATATTTAATATTCTTGTTAGCGCAACTCATCGGCTTATATCAATGACTTCGCTAACTGGATTATTGATTTAGAACCTGAAGCCTTTTATTATTCATACTGCGATTTATCTTCATTTTATTATTGCTTTTTTGGTAGTTGATTTTGTGAGTCAGATAATCCCTTTAATTCTGCATTATTCGGAATTTGAGCTTGAGTATCTGTTAATGCAATATTTTGCTTATTGTCTTATTACGCTGCTTTTTATATTCATTAAAGGACGTTATTGAATTATTACTGAGTTTATTCAACCATGTCCTCAACTTTTCTTAGCATTTTATCTCATAATTGTTCTGATACTTATAGTGATATTTGTTGTAAATCTTATACAATGTTTGAAACTGAATTTTATATTCGCTGCTTGAAGATATCTTAGCGAACACTTACTCTTTAGATTAATTTCTAGCCAATGGTACTTGGGGTATCTTAATTTTATTACATTTTTATTTGATAGTTAGGCGATGCTGTTAGGTATGATTAAATTTTATTTTAGTTAAGATATTAAAGTTAGAATAATAATAGTTTTTATAGGGAGACTACATTTTCAAATGTGGATCTATCAACACAGCAAGGTAATATAAAACTTAAGTAATTAGTGTTATTAATTAGCATTTGAAAAAAGTTGTATGGTAACATATTTAATCAACTGAAAACAAATTACTTAGTTCTATCTTACATGTATATATATCAAAGCTTGCAATTTATAATAAAAAATAGCTTAGGAATTCGTCTTACAATAGTTTAATATTAATTTAATCAATTATGGGCAGAAATAAAAAGAAAAAGCATCAACACCAAAGAAATTCGCAAAACGCTCAACAAATACGATAACGCGTATCGAAAAGACAACTAAAAGCTCAAAAGAACAGATAAAACAAAAAGAAATGGAGAGATAACTTAGCATAATTTACAACTCAGCTTTAAAAATAAGGATTGGAAATAAAATAAGTAGGAGACGATGGCAATTGTCTTTTCCGAGCTATTGCTGATCAGCTTGACGGGGTAGAATACAAACATGCTGAGTATAGAGCAGATGCTTGCCAATATATGATAGCTAACGAAGACAACTTCAAACCTTTTATCTAAGATGACTAAGAATTTGATGAATATATATAAGATATGCAAAAAGACGGTGTTTGGGGTGGAAATTTAGAAATATAGGCTTTAAGCTTAATTTATAGATTTAATGTCTTTATTCATTAGCTTGATTAGGCTTCTTTTATAATTAAAAACTTCTTTGAGCCACAGATTCCAACTATTCATCTCTCATATCATCTAGGGGTAAGTAAGTAAGTAAGCTTGCTAGTTTCTCACAAATTAATTAGGAACACTATAATAGCGTTCGAGTAAAAGGAGATGAAAATTTCCAAGGAATAATGAATACCTAACCCAGTTTTAGTAAAGCAAAGAACGGCAATATTTAAGAATAAACGAAGATTTAAGAATAATAAAAGCATATCGAGAAAAAATCAGAGCAAAACTAAGCTTCTCGGAAAAAATCAAAGAATAAATCGAAAAAATTACAATCATTAAAATAAAGTGAATAAAATGTAATTATAAATATCAAAAAAATAACCTTCCCTAGAAACTTACCATATAATAATGCATTCTCTCTTTATTTGAAGTGCACAATTAACACGCCCTCAAAGCTGCAATCTTATCAATGTTCGGAACAACAACCCCATAAAATTAAATAATAATTTAAAATGCTAAATAACTATAAGCCTGATATTGCGCGATATAAGCTGGAATAATATCTTAAACCTTCAAATTATCATCATATTTATAAGAAGAGATGGGCATTTTCGAGCGCAACAGACTTGGAAACGGTAATGTCAAGAAGAGATTGATGCAATAACTTCGAAAAGGAATGCTAATCCTAGACTGCAAAACTAATGATTGGATATCAATAGGCACAACTATCAATAAAAAATGCTTCTGCGGGAGTGGTGTAAAGTTTAAAATGTGTTGTCTTTAAGAGAATCTCAATATTTTGTAAGCAATAATTGTAACTGCACCAATCAAATAAGTAAAAGACTAAAGCTATGGTGATATTGATAACAAAGAAGAGTTGGCTTAATTAAATAAGCAGTTTGATGCTTTATACATTTGATCTAATATCCTTTTAAGTATAGATAGATGTATGTATATAATTAAAAAATTCTAAAGCAAAGGATGATTTTAAAGAATTAAAAAATTAAATAAGTAAAAATGGAATATTAACTCTACTTAATTTGCAATATTTTTGGATACTTAGCTTTTGCTCTGATTATTGTGTATCAGTTTTTCAATACTGAGGGTAGTTAAATGGGACAGAAACGAGATTAGCAATCCAATTTGATAGATTTGGAGGAGGCGTCAGATAATATAAATTATGTCAAGCAACATTGGAAGGAGGATTGATTGATTATGTTGATAAATATTATTATTCTATGAAACAAAAATTTCGATTTCTATTTTAAATTACTGTTTTATTTTCACAGGGGTTTTGGGGGAGTTAAAATTGGTGACTATTCTGTGATTTTCGTCTAAGCTATGAGTAGTATTGGGTAAGGTATCATCATTATGTAAAAAAATATTTTATTATGTATGAGTTTTATGTTGTAAGAGGTTTAACGCACTCTGCTTTTTCTACACAGTTAATTCTTTTTGTATATATATGTATATGTATTATATTTAATGATTTTTGGTAAATATTCCTTGACCATAAAGATTTTTTTCTAGTTAAAGGTCAAAAATATTGATCTTATAATATAAAGAAAATAAGGTATGATAAATATAATAATAATAAAATAATATAAAAAAATGGGAAATCAGAAGGCTAAAGAGTCTTAGAATGACTTCGTTAAAAAGTATTAAGAGAAGAAAGATTTTGATGGAGCCAATAAAATGTAAGGATTTAAATAACAATTAATCTCATTTAGATTATAAGAATGTTAATTTTTTGATGCAGAAAGTTTTAATCACCATTACGGAGTTAATACAGTTGGTCTAGGTAGAAAAATTGATGGATGGTAAAACTATTCGTACGATGCAAAATTATTAGCTGTTGAAATTATTAGAGGTAAACTCGATGAAATAATCGGTCTACTTCTTTTCTAGATTATTACTTCCCAGGAAGTTAGATTATGGACTTATATATATAGTGCTAGAAAGCAAGTAAGTATTTTTTAAAACAAGACAAAATAATTTAGCCAGAGCTTCTATATTTTGGTTATTCATTTCAATTTTTTGGGCCATACAAGCCGCCATAGCTTATTCATACACCAGGCTCTTAATGAATAAGATCTAAGGGACAAGATAAATAAACACGCTCTGAACGGCAAATATAATGTCTTTAGCCACTCCTACAGGATTAATAACGATCGTAATCATCTCCGTAGTCTTAAGAAACCGGTAAAACTTTTTATCAATTTATAATTTTAAATTTAAAAGTTTCTAAATAAGCAATTACGTCTCGCACTAATTGCCGCCTTGGAAAAAATCCCACTTCAGAAAAGTAATTGTATGTTCAATCAAAATTGCATTCATATGTTGTGACAATGAAGGTGGAAGATGCAAAAGATGCCTTAAATACTTCTTCAGTTGTTTTGGATTTACCTTCTTATTGCTCGGGGTAATGATCTACTTCTTGATCATCATTTTCATAAATGGGCCAGTAAGATTACTCTTATTATAGTTGGCTACCAAAAGGAATGTGATATTAATTTAACCTGGTGTTTCATATATATACTCAATTTCAATGACTTATAACACTTCATATAAACATATAAAAGATTTTTTAGAGCATGTTTTTAATAATTTCATCTAATTGTTTTAAAAATATGGTATTTTAAACTTTTATAAGGTCTTTAAATTATCATGCCTCTAAAAGGTATCTTCGATAGTTTTGAGATTGTTTTAATTGATTCAACTTTTTGAAATGATATAAATATAATAATTCATAAAGTTATTAGGTATATGTATAATCAAAGTATAGAAATAAGTTTTTAAGAGCAAAATCAGACAAAATTAAGAGAATTATTCAGTTTTAACTATAATTAAACATAAAAATACATCAAATATCTCACTAGAGATTGGGCTCATGTACTTACAAGAAAAAATATGACAATATTAGTTTATCGAAAAGAAACACAAGTATTATTAATAATTATAAGAGTAAAATAAATGATGCCTTAATATACATGTATGTTACACTTTTATATTTCATCTTAATTTTAAAAGTAATCGAATTCAAAGTTAGCAAGACCACATCTAATTTTATATAATCAATAGAATGTTGTCAATGTCCTATGATGAGGCTTAAGCTCGCTTAATTTCTTCTCTCCTTACTACCATAAATACCAGTCTAATTAAATTGAGCTCACATCAATATTATTAATCTCTTTAAAGTAGAGTTTAATTCTTTAAACTGCTTAAACAGTCTGAGCCCTTATCTACATCTCCTTCCAACTTCCCTTTTTAATCTCATTTTTACTGTCAACTATTTTCGATAGCTCTTCCGAGTATTCTAAAATTCCTAAAGATCTTAGTATCTATGGTACCCGATAATCTGGAAACATTGTTAATTAATTTATATCAGGGAATAATTGATTACTGTTGTCTCCAATTAATTCTATCAATTATTGTGAATTTCGCTCAGATAAAGCTGCAAAAATATCAGCTGTCAAAATCTAAGCTCTCTTCAAGAAGTATAAATCAGAAGATTATAAGAGTTATTTCGATGGAGTTTAAGTAATTTAGCTGATTTCTATTTTATCTCTAAATCCTTCAAAGTTGGAGAAAATACCATGCACAAGCTATAATAAATATGTTAAATCAATTTTTCACATTACCTAAACAGCAGAATTATTACAAGATTTCACGAATTTGCAAAACGAACCTTAAAATTTCTATGAAATAACCTCTCCTACATTCTTCAATATCATGGTTCTTTCCTTCAATAATGCAAATTAATTATTTCCAAATATCTCACTCTTTAAAACAAGCGAGTCATCTTACTCCAACATACTCAAACTCTTAGCTTTAAAAAAGTCTTGCTATTTATCAAGTAATTTCTTCAGGTTCCTTACCATGTCATCATACTCAAACTTTTCAGTTGGCCAAAAGCAAAAATTTAAGGAGTCAACTACAAATATAAACCCAAGGAGCTGCTCAATTGATATTTCCTTATGTTAAAAATGGCAATCCTTCCAAGCTACATATGTAATCTTGTCAAAGCCCTCACAGAACGATTTAATTTTATTCTCATTAATAATTACATCCTTAGAAATTTTAGAAACAGCGTTACAGTCTTCTCTGACTCTTTTACATATATTTATTTGTTTCTCTTATTCCATTTTTGTGTGGAATTAATTTAGTTTAAATTTACATGGAATTAAATGTAAAGACTGTAAAAATATACAGACCTATTTGATTGTAAAAAAAAATTTAAAAATTTATTGAAATGATAATTGATTCCATTTAATAAAGAAGTTCGTCTTAAGAGAAAGAAAGCTGTATATTTTAAGAGATAAAGCATAAGAGATATTCAACAAAAATGACACGTTTAATAAATGAGAGCTGAGTAATTTGAAATTTAGAGTAAAAAAAGCTTTCAATGCTCTTTTATCAAAACATAATGACGGGTTACTTCTAGTTCATTTTATGAATTCTTAAGCAAAAGGAATTAATTTTTTAGTTCTTAGAAGATGGCATTCGCTATTGAAGTTAAGTTTTTAAGGAGGAGAAGTATGAAAATTTGTAGAAATTGTTTATTTTACTTTCATCTGATAGCTAAACAGATAGCTACTTTATGTATTAATAGTTTAAGTATCTATGTTGAAGCTGTGGTTTATTATATGTAATTTGCATACATACGAATTCATTTGCTTTTTTAGTAATTAGGACGAATCCTAGAGTTCTTAGTATACTAAAACCTTATAATGAAATTAAATTACAATCCCTCAGAGACTGATATTATCAAAGCAACTGCAACATGTATAGGAATTAACATAAAATTTATTAAGAAGAATACCGAGTAGGTAAGAAGAAATTTTTTTGTTGTTATTAAAAATTTAAAGTTTAATGTAGACACTACTGGCTTAACCTCCATTCACCTTAATTTACGATAAGCAAACTGCTATAAAGCTAATTCAATATGGAAATTATTATTAATTTAAATAAGTTAAATAACTCTAGTAGATGTAATATAAAGAGGAACCCAGATTAAAAATCGATTAAACAACTTTTTATCGCATTTTAGACTATATTAATTTTTGAGATTAATGAGAAATTAAAGAAGACAGAAGCTTTTTAAGTTTTATCTTTCAAAGAAATGAAGACTATAAACCTAATTATGAGTGCTTCAAGAACAATAAATAGCTAATCGAAGCAGAGTAAAATTAACAGACAAGTTATCTAACTCTACAAACATGTATGGATACAATAGAAGTTTAAAAGTATATGAAAAAAATTAAATTACAGTTTAATCTATCAAAGCCAAGTAAATTATTCAAAAAAGTAGAGATTTAAAGTCTGTTCTTTGAAGAGAAAAAACACCGCTTATAAGCTCCTAAATGCCCGCAATGCAATAATATGTTAAAGTTATAAGATCTTCTTAAACTATTCCCATTTTTTGATAGAGGTTAAATGTAATAAATCTATGCAGAAAAATGAAGATCTGGTTAAATGTAATAGGAGGTAAAATAAGATAGAAAGTAGTTATAAATTAGAACGATTATAAATGAATCAATCTCATCAGTGTCACCTTTGATTATCTCTTATTTTTAACTATAAAAATAAAAAATTCAGCAAATGATTACTCAGGTGAATGATTTAGAGAATAAAATATCATAAAGGATTAAAAATAATAAGAAGAAGAATTTAAAAAAAGAGCTTGAAATGGTTTAATTACTCTATTTTCAATTGATAAAGATATTAAAATCTAGTAAATGTCATTTCTAAATTAAATTGTCAAAGGAGGAGCAGAGTTTACTTATGGATTACGCTGTTAGGTTAAAGAAGATTGAATACTATATTAAGAAAAATTTTAAAAAGAAAAAAGTTAATTCCCCAAACCCCAAAACCCCAAAACCCCAAAACCCCAAAAAAGTGGATTTACATAGTTTAATAATTATAATTATCATATAAATATATGTAATTTAATAAAAATTTAATTTATATCTATTTTTCGATTAACTTTTGATTTAATATATTTTTCCTTCAATAATCCAACTGAGTTAGCATAGCAACTCCTCTTTTTACCCAGAATTCCATGTTGTGAGCCTTTGACATCTCCAGTTCTATAATAAATATATAAAGATTAAACGTTGAACTTACAAATATTGAGAACAAAGTTTGTAGAGTGGCCAGTAGTTGATAGCGTTCCTGCTCTTCTTGAAGTCTTATACACTGGGCATTAGTATCTCTAAATATTAATGATAGTGAAAAAGAAGTCGAAACTTACATGCTCGTTCTTTTTATTCTTTTATCTCTCAACATTAGTCTTAGGTAAAAGCCAAATATGAGGCATTTCAAAGAATAACTCTTTAGGATTCTAGTCTGCTAGGTAGCCTCTCTCTAAATATCCAATATTATTACATACAAAAAAACATACTCATTTCCCATTGAGCACCTTATAAGAATAATCCATGAATATAAACACCATCTGGGGCTGATTGAGTCGTGTCATTCTTATTTTGATCAACTATGACAAAGAAGTCAAATTGCAATGTATCTATTGGGATGACGTATTTTCTCGCGTAGTTTTGCATTGTTCCAGTTAAGAAACTTTGAGTGAAGTAAAATCCAGATATCCAAAATGATGGAGGGGCGCCTTTTTCGATCCAATCGCCCATGAATTTAAGTCTTAAGATTAAGTCATTGACATAAGAGCCCAACGGTTTGAGTGAGGGATAACTTGCTTTCATCCATAGATCAGGAACCTAATTATTGAATAGTGATGTGATCATTTTTTCAAGCTCGCCAGACATGGTTACTAAACCTTTAATTGCTTTTCTAAGATTCTGCAATGAACTTCTCACAGCTGAGACGAGTTTATTGAATCTGAGTAGCTCTTGCTGTAAGACAGTGTTCATACTTTCATCTTTCCTAATTGGGTGACGTTTAGACGCTTATTATAAGTTGAAATTGGCTGGTAGCTTTTATAACGTATTAGCAGCCATTTCATCGATTATTTCATCATCAGACCTTCCTCCTTTTGAAGCTGCACGTGGCATCATGCTTAATACAGTGCTTAATAAATTGGTTGTGTCTTTGATCGCAGATGTGATTTCTGCATTTTCATGCAAGCCAAATACTGCTGTCACATCGTTGATAGGGAATTTATCTCCGATGAAGTCGGTATAGCTCGAGAGTGGACCATTTTATGGAGCATAATAAAACTCTTTAGCATCGCCTTGAACAAAACGATATTAATCTTTAAGGATTTATGGAGTGTAGTATAGATTTAGAATTATGCTGATTGTTCTTCTATCCATAGGATCTGTAACTCTTCCGCCATAATTTGCTTAAGCAACCATGTAGATTAAAGCTTCCCATGGAATGTCCTAGTATTAATTCAAAAACATGAGTAACTGCGACTAACTAATTCTTAGATCGCTCTGAGAGAATTAGTAAGGAATATTCCAACCGAGTGGGCCGTATTTTCTTCTTTAAAGAATAACTGCATTGAAAAAGCATAATCCAAACAATAACTTTTTATAAACTTGAGGCTTCTAGCAGCTTTCGAATGTATCAGGATCAATGCCTATCATTGATCTAAGCATGTTTTGTCTCAGACCTTTAGGCGGTTAGTTTGTTAGCTTAACTCCATTTTGGAGGATAGAGACCGGGAATCTTTAGCTTGGCATTGATGTTAGCCACAATCTAAACTGAGAGTTAGGATCTTCTTCTATCTTTTCAACGAGACCTTCAAGAATAGGCATAAATGACGGAGCTAAATGGCAATTTTGTAGTACAACCCATTCACCTCTGGTGAGTGCCTCACTTATAGAATCAAGAGCAAACTGTCCTTGACCTTGTCCTAGACTTAATGGCTTCCATTTGTTTGCGAAACCTTTAGCTTTGGCAAGTTTTTGGAGCTCTGCGATTGGATCAGCTCCAGGAGAGAGAATGAAGATAATAGGGGTTGAATTTTTGGAGTCGTTGTAACTTATCTCAAGATTAAATGTTGGAGGAGTGATAAACTGCTTTCCCATTTCTTTTACAATAAGTTATTGGATTGCTGCGACGGCTCTATCTGGTCTCAAGATTCTCACCACTAAAAGTCTTTGGAAGAAATCGAGTTTAGATTGCCAAGGTTATGGCCACTCTGTAAGTATTGGTGCTTGAGATTAATAAATATTTTTCCATATTGTGATATTCTATGAGAATGAATCATCAAAACCAGAGAAGGTCTAGTTGCATACATCAACCATTTACTAAATACCAATCCAAGTCTTCTCGCTTAGCCATGTTGCATTTCCTTTTTCATCAGCAGAGGGATTAGGTTTCTTTGAATCAACCCATGTATCGCCTGTAAGTAAGTATCTTAACTCAGCAGAATTAACTCTTGAGTCTCCTCTATATAATAGTTCTTATCTATTCATTTTCTTTGCTAAATGGGGTTGTGGTACCCCTCCTTGCATGATCTTAATAGTTAGAAGGAAACTAAAAATCAACTTATCTTTTTCAAACAAAGATCTGCAGACGTTTTAGTATAGTAATCTTGTAAAAGTTGAGTTTAAGGCTTATAATCGCTTAGCTCCTTTTCCTGCTTAAGCTGTTAGCATTGCTAGTCTAGATATTTCCTTAAACCATCTTAATGAATACTAATACATTGGTTCAACACCTCCTAAGTCCATAATGCAGAAGAATAATTGGCTAATTCTAAATGCTACAACTTTGTACGTCTATCTAACAGCTTAATTCTTTTCCATTAACTTTTTCTAATCTTCCATCTACTTTTTAATCTAATTACTCTTTTGCTTAGATCCTTTCAGCGTTTAGATGAGTTTATCATCATCCAGTAATTTATCGCTGGGAGTTGATGAGATGAGATCTAATATTTGGTTCTCACAATTTCTGAGTTCCTTTTTACTCTCGGCAGCTTGAATAATCATAGCATCTCGTTATCTTGCGACTTTCTCTTCTTCCTAGCGGACAACCATGTTTAGCATTTGATCAAGTAATCCATCTTCTGTTACCATGAAATTGAGCATTGTTACACTCACACAAACTTAAGGAGCGTAATGTGGACGGGAGAGTTTAGTTGTAATATAGAACTTAAATTATTATGCATATTCAACTGGATTTTCTCCAAGTTTAATGTAGGTAATACCTCCTTGTTTAAAAGTTGATTTTCTTAGCAGAGGTTCCAACAATGGATCAATATTTTAACCACAATCTTATAAAAGTATAGGCTTTCCATAAGGAATTGAGGTTTCGAGGATTCGTGAGATCTCTATGCCACTCTGAGTTGGTTTTAACACGCCTAATCTTTCCTCACTCTTTCTAATCCAAATATTGGCCTGCATTTGAGGATCTATCATTAGTGGCCATCTTTTAGAGTTCTCAAGAATGATCGCATTATCAGTAGAGAAGTCATCCGTTGGTAGCTCATTCAGTTGCCAATCTCTAATTTTAACATCATCACCTAAAACTTCTTTCAAAGAAAAGTTCGTAGCGCAGTTGACTTTAAACTATTTCAACAGCGATAGCCAAGAGTTAATACAAGAATTACGATAATGCACTGTAAAGGCACCAAGATATGCAATTACACCTGATGATATCAATACGTCGCCTACTAAATGCCCCATTGAACTATTTAGGTCTTATCAACTCTCACTCCATCTCTCCTTTTCATCAGCCAACCCTTCCACTAATTAACCTGCTCTCTTTTTCTTAGCATTACATTCGTTATATTAGTTTTCTAATCTCTCCTTTTAAGCCTTTGCTTTTTCAAATTAGTCAACTAACTTCTTCATCAAAGCAATGACAGCATCTAATTATGCTTTTTTTTCAGCATAGATATCTTGCGCTTCTTTTAGTTGTTTCTTAGCCTCTTCGTATGCTTCTCTTTTAGGTTTGATAATTTTAGATGCTTCGTAATATTTGACCATTGCACGCACCCATTTACCCAAACCATAGGCAGCTTTACTTGCATTTTTTAAGACCTTATCGGAATAGGCTTCTGTGTCTAGAATAGGAGAAATCTGCTACACTATTTAGATCTTAATATTGTCCTTATCATATGATATGCAGCGGTCTTTTAGTTTAGCATTGAGGAGAAACTTTTTAGCATTGTTCCAATAATCATACTAGGTCTATTGTTGAGCAGTTTGGGCTCTTATTTTCTCAGGCTTAACTTCAAAAAGCATGCAAAGTGTGTTAATAACAGTTCTGGTACCTTCATTTGGGTTGGCAGTTTGCTTGATCTCGGTGATGTCACTGGATTAGAGTTTTTTAACAGCATCCACAGCCTCTCTGTAAATTGGCTCGACTTTAGCTAATTCAGTTTTACAATCATTTTCAATGGCTTGGGCTTCATTCATCTTCTCCTTGCATACCTTTTATTCAATCTCACAACTTTTGGTCTTTTCATCTACCTCTTTCTACTGTATCGCGATATCCTCAATCATCTTCTTAGTCTCATCTTGAGCTTTTTCAAGTTAAGGACGTAATTTATCCAGCATCTCTTATAATTGTAACACAGTGGTTGTTGCCTCACTTAATTGATTCAATCCTTTTGTGTAGCGATCAATATTTCTTTGAATAATTTATCTCCTCATCTTGAGAATGTTCTTAAATGTATTAATTAGCTCTAGATATGAAGTAGGCGTGACATAATTATACCTTCTCATCTCCTATTTATACTCTTCTGAAGTCTTAGCTACTCTCTCCTGCATATCAACACAAACCGATACAATAGCTTCTTGATTATCGAATCCCTCCGACTCTAAAAATTGATCTGCTACACTCTTTAATGCTTAATTTGGCCAAGGTAAGAACCAATCAATAGTTGAGCAATTTACAATAGATGGAAACATCCTTAATCTCCTTCTAAATGCCTCTCCAATCGGTGAGAATGCTAATACCACATGCATGTTCTACCTCGATCTCTCCACAAACTTTGCATATATCTCAGCATCGTTCAACTCTTTAAATTATCTAATATCTCTCAATCCCTCCTGCACAGCTGACATATCTTCTGGTAAAGCAAATAAGTTAGGAATTTCACCATTATTAAGAATATTGTTAATATCTTCTACAAAGCCTTCATGCGCTATCTGCGTATCACTTAATAGGAAAACAGTTGGCCTAGCATCTATACCAGCTTACTTCAAAATCTCACGCATATTATCATGCCAATCTTTCATTCCATAGTTTTTAGATATTTCAATACTTCGAAGCTGGAAATCTGTTATAAATGAAGCCAAATTAGTCATGCTTTTTCTGCCAGAGCCACCAACACCCACTAACAGGGCGTTACCGAATGGAAGTGAAATTATTCTGTTAATTTTTACCACATGCTCTATCGCAGCCATGAAGATAACCAAATTCATTCGTGTGAATTTAGGGATGGTGTTATAATCTTATAAGAAGTCTTAGATTTTTGTTCTCAGTAGCTTGTGATCGCTAAGTTAGCAATACAAGTTATTAAGAGGCTTCTTTGTTTTGTCATCATCTGGATAAATCATAGGAACAAAGTTACCGAAGAGAATCGGTTAAACATCAATTGTTTTTCCCCACTCTCTTTTAAAGTTGCTCTTCATGACATCTTTTAGAATATTGTCAAAAATATCTCTATCTTCATTGTTGATTAGACGATCGGAGAAAACTCGTTGGCACTCATGAGCCCATAGTTTTACAAATTATTGATCTGTTCTTATTCCTTTATGATTGGCTGCGCTAATGCCTTGGAAGACCTTACTTACATCCCGTAAATTATATGTATAATGAGACTTCGCTGGAGTTGGTCTAAGTCTTTTAGATACTTAATTATAAACTTCTATCGTCGAATCTACGCACGTATCTTTTAACTGCTCAATAGATCGAGGGTAGGATGGATTTTGAGTAGTCGAGAAGTACCACTGCATTATGTTTTGGAAGATGTATATAAGAGAGCTTTCATGATAGGGCTCAACGTAAACAACATTATAATGTCTGACGTATCTTCCAGATATTGGATTTCTCCCTCCACTCTGTGGTCCCATCGCAGCTACAAAGAGCAAATCTTCAATATTTCTAAATTCTCTTTAGCCTGCGTGGATGTCATACCAGCCACCGTAGTCCATCCATTGTCGAAGTAGTTAAATCGGAGGTTGAGCACCATAAATTTCAGGATTAGGCATGTTAAGATCATCTACAAATACAATGGCTTTCCTTTTCATACTCGGTCCAAAGTGCCCTCTTCTTCTTTTTTCCATCTTCCCATCAATAATATCTTGAGTTTGATTGGCCGAAGTCTGAGCGGAGAAGTTCAAAATAATATTAACATACTACTCATCTGAAAAATTTTTCTTATTTGCCATTTCTCCAACAATTGAGATGGTCTTACCTGTTCCAGTCAACCCTACAAATAATGTATGTTTTCCGTTCTTAGCAAGCTTAGAAAAAACTTTTGCAAGTCTGATACTATCAACTGTTGGAATTGTTAACTAATGGAATTCAGCTTCTTTTGGAATAACATAGGGAGGAATAGTTTTTATCCAATTCACCCACATATTCTTCGCAGGGTCAAAATACAATTCAAAGATTGTCTTGCACTCTAATAGTTTTATCTTATGAGTTTTAGGTTCCCAATCTTAAGATAGCTCTAAACTATATTCAAGTTTTACATCTGCACCAGCTATCATTTTAAGTATAAATTAATGGAATTCTTGCCTAACGGTTTCATCTAACGCTGCACCAAAAGACCAAACAACGGAAAATAGCATGTAGTTAGGAAAGATTTATAATAAATCTTTGGGTACCTTAGCATCTTATTCTTTGAATGGCGCGAGATATGAATCAAGTAAATTTAACATTGAGTCGACAATATAGTTTGTGTGTTGCGGAATAGGGAGCTTTCCTTTGCGATTGACATAAGCCGCACATGTATTCCCAAACCACATTATCATTTCACTAATAACTTCTGCATTTTTTTCGAAAAGCTCTGCATTGTTTGCACAGTAAGTCTGTATAGTAACTTGATGTCCTAAGATATCAGGCTCTAAAAAGACCATTCCACATCGAGAAACTGTAGCCGGAGACGCAACAGCGAGATCTTCTACCTCAAACATGATGTTCATAGTTGGCTTAAGTTTAATTATCTGACCACTTGAGAGGCAAAGCTTTTTGTTATCATCAAGCACAGTGTTCATGTTTTAAATCCAAACAGCGTCTACAGGGCCATCAAATATGACCCATTTTTTGTCCACAGTTTCGCTCTCAGCACAATTTCTAATAGTGATCGCAAGCACGCCATCGGTCCATTCATGAGTATCATCGTCAAAGTTGCCATACAATTGAGTGGATGTCACGCTCTTTGGATTGATGTAGGTCGTCTAAACAGGCTCAAAATATGGCTCATCTTTAACTTTCTCATAGGCAGACTGTAAAACCTTGATTATTGAACTTTTTCCTGCAAATGCTCTTCCAACAACCATTAATCCATGCCTCACCATAATTGTTTCGTATAGCTGTATGCATTTGTTAACAAAGTTAACTTATGGCTGTAAGTTCTTTTCAATCGTACTATCCCTAATAGCAGTTTATAAACTACCGTAATCTGGTAATGGAAGCTCAACATTTGGGAAGAGATCGTTTGTAATACCCAAAAATAGAGTAATATCATTCATAGTGAATTTCGGAAGGTTAACATCATGCAATGCTCTTAATGCAAGCTTATTTTCTTCAAGTGTGAGTTTTCTACGCAACGAACCAGCAGCCACTAAAATAGCTTTCAAAGCTCTCATTCCAAAGTCATAGTGATCTTGAGTGGATAATTGCTCTGAACTCAAACGCAAACTTGCTACAACTTTACGAGCGAGGTTTCTTGCTTACTGAAAGCCGTAGGAGTATAGCATAATCTCGGCGATGAGACTATAATCAGGCACCATCATAGCGCAAGGTCTAAATAAGGCCTTTAGATTATCTGGCAGCTCAGAACGTCCCGCATAACCAGGGTTCATGGTGATATTGATGGCGCACTGTGGGTTTAACTTTAGAGGTTTTCCATCAAGATTGAATGTTTTAGATCTGGTTCCATAATTTGAGATAGCAGTTTGGATTATTAATATTTGCTGAGCAATGACTGAGAGCACTTCAAGATCGATTCGATTGAATTAATCAAAGCAACACCAGGCTCCGCTAGTGCCTAATCCTTTAAAGAATTTAGCCATGGCTAAGTAGTCAAGACCATCTTGGCAATTAAATACAACACACTGAACTGCCAATGCTTTTGCAAGATCTTTAACACTCTCTGTTTTGCCAGTGCCTGCGGGACCTTAAGGAGCACCTCCATAGTTTAGATGTTTAGCTCCCATAAGAGTTCTGTAGCATCTATCGGTTAATGGTGTGATAACCAATCGTGCTGAGTTACCTAAATATTAGTAGCCATAATCAAGCACTGCATTAACCATGCACACTTTCAATTAATCATTAGCCATGTGATAATATCTTAGCTGAGCTATCCAGTCGAAATCATTATTCTATCTAACTCCTTTTCTGACTAGCTCTTGGACAACATCTCTGGCGTGCACATCAATGACAACCATTGCTGCTAGAGTAAGTCTAGCCATTTATGAGAGATCGCCTCTAACCAAAATAACAATATCACTCAATTCTGAATCAAGTTTCTCTTTAAATCTAGCTAATCCATTTTGCTTATGCTTTTTAATTGCTTATTACACTCCAGATGTCCATTCTAACTGGTTAACTGTGAGAATGATTTGTCCTGGCCACTGAATAACCCATTCAGTTCTCTTAGTTGTACCGTGTTATACATGTGATCTTTTTGTTAGCTCAGTTAATGTTTTTATCATCTGTTACTCAACTTATAGAAGCCAAAGCTCAACATTTCCTTTTTTGTCACCTTAGTTTACATCTACAGGCTTTAAAAATTATACCTCCTCACGCTCAGCACTAATCATTCCCAAAACCTCCTACTTCTCTGAGAATCGAACATTATTAATGCCTTCAAAGCATTTACTCATATGGGCTTGAACCAAAGTTGGATCTTTTGTTTGTGCAAGAATTTGTAATAGATCGTCGTCAGCAAGGAAGAAAAATCGAGGGAATCCTTCACGTTTTTCTCTTAAGTAATCATCAAGATTCTTTTGAATCTAATCTAATTTAATATTGGCCTGTTCAAAGTTCATTCTAATATTTTATCTCTCTACTAAGTCTAAAACACCAGGCGAAATCGCACTATCTTCCATTGTGGTTCTCCAAAGAGTATCTACCCATTAGAACTTAGCTGCTTAAGTTGGCATTTTTTTAGTGATATCATCGGATCCAAAGATTGGCTCCAGATACATCCAACTTCTTTGAGTTTTCATTACTTATTACAAGGTTTCTTGAATTTCCATTAGCTTCTTCTCCCACTCTCTGGTGATTTGTCTAAGCTTACCCTTCATAAATTGAGAGCCAAGCATACTTTGTGTTGTCATAGTATGGTCATCAAGCTTTGTTTGGACAACATCGATTCCCTTCAAAACGTGAGTTGTTCCTTTGTATGGGAATAATTCAAAGTTAATATCTTTCCACTCAATCTTCATTAATATCAAATCCTTCTCCAGCTTAAACTTTTTAGCCGCTTTTACAGAGACTTATTCGATAATTTCAATGTGATTTCCTAATTTTTAATCAATCATTCTTTGAAGAGTTAGCTCTTCATTAGGATCAAGCCAAGCTACTTATGTGCGCTCTTTCAATTCAACCCATTCTTCCTCCTTCATAGCTTATGTTCTAAGCGCTTTAATAAGTGGAACATGAACTGAGAATTCCTAAATTTCCTTCCTTAAATCTTGTGAAACTTAAGCCGCTTACGGAAAGTCATCGTTTAATTTTTTGTACAGTTGAAAAGCTTAACTATTCCAACGATCAACCTTTTGCGAGATTTACTCAGCATCAATCTTAATAAAAGCTCCGGTTTTCCATTACTTAAAATCTAAATCTACTTCATGAGCGATACCCCACAACTGAGCAAATGGTTTAAAAGCCTCAACCATCTTTTTAAATTCATCATATTCATTTCTCGGCTGCCCAAATAGCTCTTCTCGAATATTAAAGCTCTCCACCTGTTCTTCCGCCTTCTTAAGTAAATCATCCAGCGTAAAGACATCAGTCGCATGTTATCTCACATTCTCAAAGTCTGAAAACTTTTTTATCTTCTCAAACATCTATTGATACTTTTCAACATCCTTATAAAACTTATCCTTCTCCTAATCAAGTCTATTAGTGAAGATCACCTCTTCAATCGAGATATTATGCTTTCCTTATGAGATCGCAGCCAAGATTTCTAAAGGCCACTGCTTCGTGAAGAAATACATCTAACTATCTTTCTCTGGATATTTGTAGAAGAAATCTTAGAGAATGAGAATGTGATTATAGACATCCTTTCCTTTTTCCTGTAGATCTTCAACCATTTTCGGTGCCTCAGATATAAATTTCTTCAAATCAACCAATTCCTTCTCATCTTCCGGCTTCTTCATAATCCTGGTATTCATTTCCTTAAAGGTTTAATGAATTTCAGTCACGCTCTCACTGCAAAAGTCGGAGATTTTCTTCGTCACATTATCCATTAGTCTCTATGCTCGCTTTATAATATAATCTTTCAAGCCTGCTGTTTAAACGACAAACATTGGAAATTTCACCTCATCAGTTGAAAGCAGCTAAATTTAAGAGATAACTACGAAGAGATGCTCTAATTATGTTCTTAAAGTCTCTATAGTTGGCTTCTCTTTCCACAATTTAGATACCATATCTTTACTTGATATGTTTAAAACATATTAATACTTCTTAAATTTTTCCATAAGTTAGATTGGCCCTTAGCGACTTACATCAAACATTTATTTAACTTGAGAGAATGCTTATTGGAACCAAGGGAAGTTTTAATTTACATCAAAGCAAGGTGATTGTGGCATGGATACGAAGGGTACTAAATCGCTCTCTAAATTGGCTATTTATTGAGTGCTTCTTATCATTAGAGTGAAGGCATTGAATAGAAAGGCTTAGCATTTCTCGAGTGATGGCTTAAAGTTTATTAGGTAAGAAGAGTCATCAGCTTCTTCTTTCTTTGAACCTTTCTTTTTATCTTCTTTTTTCTTGTCATCCTTCTTTTTCGAAGGGCCTCCTTCCACATGTAGGGATATTCTTAGCATTGGAACTTAGCTTCGAGGCCAGAGTTAGTTTAGTTTTGGGATGGTAAATCTTCGTATAAATTGTACCCATTTTTAAACAGATTGACGAACAAAGGTTCGGAGGAAGGTGTTTAAAATCATTTCAAATCGCTTAATTATTGGGCGTAGGGCGCTTTCTAGGTATTCGATTTTGTCGGCTTGGAAAAAGTTTATATATTCGCCTTTGACTTTATCTTGGATCTCACCTACGAGAAATTATCTCCATTGAATAATCATCTTCTGTCTCATGGCTTTGTGGAATGCATTTTGGAGTTTGTTCATATCTCGAAGTTCAAGAGGAAGTTATAAAGCTGCCATATCGGTCTAGAAGAAGTATTGATCCATAAATTAATGACATTTATTAGAGAAAACTTTTGTCATTGTTACTAAAGTTTGATTCTGACTCCAGTGAATTGCTACAATCTATTAGAATGCTTGATTGAAATTGTATGGCTCAACAAAGACGACACCCTTTTCTGGAACGATCTTCTTTTAAATTCTTATAGGTACACGTAACTCCTCAAATCTTGAATGCTGCTTAGGATCTTTCATGTCTCGAAGAACGATACACTTCTTCATCTACCGAATATACTCTTATTCAACCACTCTAATCAAGTGCTTAAATTTTTGGACATATTGATCTGGATTGTATTTATCAGTCTCCCTCACACATCTGTTTACAATAGCTTCCTTCCATTATTTCTTAAGACGACTCACTTAATCTGATTGAATTGAATCAACTAGATCAGTGAAACGAAGTTACGCCTCCACCCCTGATTGAAGCTCTTTGCATCTACCGAGCCTTTCTTCAAAATCATCTTTATTCTCATCCATAAACAAGAGTGAGAGCCTCTACACGCTTTTTTCCTACCCATTCTCAACAACTCTGATATCAAATTTCTTCTAATTTTAATCATAACCTGTTACCATAACCTCCTTCCAAATATATTAATGCTAATCATACACAGGCGAAAAAGCATGTGGACCATCAATTTGCGAGCAATGCTAAATCCACTCTTCTGGGCTCTTATCATCCTCCCACACATCAAATCTCATTAAGTTTCTCACCGGTGGTAGACTCGGATCATTAAATATTTCATATTAATTTTACAAGATACGTCTTCCTTCCATATCATTTCCCTTTTTCTGATTGAGGGCTGAGTGATCATGAAGAAACGTCTTTTCACGCATGACCTTCTAATGCTTTTCGATAAGTTTAGCATGACGTGCTGGTAACCCTTTAATAGTTTCAAGGTAGTCTCGATGTGTTTCCCTATATATCCATGGATTGAGGACCTTTACTTTCACATCTTATGGCTTAGGAACGAATGAAGCTGAGTCTTCAGCAGCTGCAGCGATAGGATCGAGAGGAAAATGTTAGAGATAGTCCTCTTACTGCGAGTGAAGTGAGTGATGAGAATCCTGATGCTTCCTTGGCTTTTATAAAGGAGGCAAGTGCTTAGGTTTTCTATAATAATTATAAAAAATTCAATAAGTGAGAGAAGGTAAATCATACTTAACAGAATGCTTTATAGACTATTGCTATTGATGCTCGTTTTAGAATTTTTAAGTAATTCCTCTGAAATCGGGAAGTTTCAGCTTGACAACAGGGCCTAAGAGAGAACGTTAGTAAATGATTTGAATAATGAGGTCAAGTATGTATATTTGTAACGGATTACAAAAGGCGAGGTATTATGTAAAATTATAACAAAGATGAAAGATTATAGCAACATTTAAATGAATAATGGTTAACTTACCAAAATTATTGCCCTTTTTCTTTCCTTTTCCTGAAGTATGCATTAGAAATTGATTATTGTTTTGTATAAACTGTCTAAACTTTGTTCTAAAAGTAAAAAAATTATAAAATATTTAAATTTGATCAGAGTAACTTTGAAACTAATCATAGGCATTTATATAAAATTAAAAAATAATTAATTTTATGGACTTTCTTATAATAACATAATTTTGATAATTTTCCTCTACAAACTAAAAGCTAAATCACAATTTTCATTTCTTTACACAACACAGGGAAACTTCTCGTCTCGTTGGATCAGGAGCACGAGTTCTGAAATTTATCCTAACTGGAGGCCCGTTATTTAACAAATTATTAATTTATTTATCAAGCTCTGGCGTCCACTTATCAAGAACTTAAACAGCCTTGATATTTTACTCAATCTGGGATACTTTTGAAGCCCCTAAAATAGCTGTATTTACATCAGTATTTGCAATCGCCCACGCTAGAGCAAGCTGTGCCTGTGTGCAACCTACTTTCTTAGCAATGCTAGCCATCTCATTCAAAATTTTAAGAGTGGCTTATTTCTTCTCCCCTTCGAAATAGCGATTCCATATCATCTTCATCGTAGGATCTTATGAATCAAATCTTCCTCCCTTTGAGATACTACCGTCATTATATTTACCAGTTAAAATTCCACTTGCTAAAGGTGACCATATCGTGGTTCCAAGTTTATGCTTCTTAAACAAGAATTCATAGTCATTTTCCATTTTTTCTCTCCATATCTAACTGTACTGGCACTGTTAGACACAAGGTCCTATCATTTTTAACCTCTTGGCAGCAGCCCTGGCTTCCTATATCTAAGCGGCTGACCATTCTGAAGTGCCCCAGTAATGAGTGTAGCCGTTATCAATGGCCCAATTCATCGCTCTAACTGTCTCATCTATTGGTGTGTGGTAATCTGGTCTATGGCAGAAAAGTACATCTACATAATCCATTTGTAAGCGTTATAAAGAATTTTTAATTCCTTCAGTAATGTGCTTGCGTGAGAGCCCTCCATCATTAGGTCCTTGACCACATCTGATTAGCTTGGTTGAGATGACCAATGATTCTCGCGGCCAGTTATGCTTGGCGAATATTTTACCAAATTGCTTTTCAGCCTCTCCAAATCCATAAATTTCAGCAGTATCAAAGAAGTTAATTCCGGATTAGTAAGCCTTTACCACCACATCTTAGGTCATTTTTTATTGGTCAGGGGAGTGGGAGGTGAGCCAATTACCAAATGCTAAGACAGATACTTTGAGGCCAGTGTTACCAAGGTAACGATAGATCATTTTCGGTTTCTAATCTTCCATTGCGGTGCTTCTTTATTTCTAAAAATTGTATCTTAATAGAATTTAGATTTATTATTATTCAGAGTCAATCTTAAAGATAGATATTATAAATAAATAAAGCTACATTTAATAATCTAACTAATATTTAAATCAATAAATTTCAAATTACTACCGTTCCTCTCACTCACTCACTCACTCACAGAATAACAACGACTTAATATGAGTCCTATTATTAATTGTTTCATACAACTTCTTAACCTGCTACGGATTCTCATGATAATCCTTAAAACCTAACCTATTTTAACTCTAAACTACGACTCTCTATGCACCCTATACATCCGAACAATTTCATACCATTAAATAGAAATCTGTGATCATTCCCCACCATAAGTTTTTCTGATAATGGTATTGATTAGGACTTAAGCTTGATTAGGTAATATTCGATTTAACCAACGAATAACCTTATACATCAAACCATTCTTAAATAATTAAAGTAATATTTTTATTGATAAACGTGACAGGTAACTTCATTTAAACATCTTCAGCACGATGCTTCTGCCATGGTGAGACCCTTGTACAAGCATTACTTTTATTATCACATGGAGCTGGAAACTCAGCAGAGTTATTTTGAAACACGAAGAGGAAGAATATTAAAACCATAATACCAAATATGATGACAGATATCAGTTAATAAACGTAAATGCAAAACTTTTGTTGAGACATCCGAGTCGCCCATTAGCATGAGTTTTTCCTCTGAAACTTCATTATTAAGATCATGAATAAGGTGAAGATATGAACCAAAAGCCAAACTATAGCGAGACTCCAGCCGCCGACGTATTTGATTGGAAAACTGAATCCGAGGAGAAAGATGGCATCGAGCTGTAATTGTTTAAATGAAAAATGGATGAGATTTACCATATTTAAATAAGCTGGCCAATATGAGCAACATCCTCGGCACAAGGAGTTTCTACTCTGATTAGGGTCAGGGATTTTTGCAATTTTTTTATCCATTAACTGTATTTATTCAATTATATTTTAATTTTTGGTTATAATTTATGAATTTGTAAGTTTTATTAAATATACATGTAAAAGCTCGAATAATTCATAGTAGAGAGAGTAAAGTATTCCTAGCATAAATCTTCCTCTAAAATCAATGTAGATATCCAGTGTCAGACTGACTCTTTTGAATAAAGCAACAGCGTAATACAGATTCCATAAGCTGTGTAAACAGGCTTAGCTAGCGATATGTAATCCTAACAACGTAAAAAAACTGCGATTAATCTGGAAAACATTTCATCAAAAATTAAGCCTCTTGACATCACGTCTTAATCCTTCGAATCTGACATCAATTCAAATCAATAATTGGTACCTAGGATATGCAGCAAAAAATTTCCTAAAATGCCCAACAAACTTTAGAAATCTGCTTCTAAAGATTAGATGTTACGGAGCTCATAAACTTCTAAGCTTCGTAAAATTATGAAAAAAGTTTCTTCAACCAAAATAAACTTAAATAAATGGGTCTTAGACGACTATCAGGTAGTTTAATAATAATGAAATTCTGAAAGAGTGAAATAAAACCCTAAAAAGGCATGCATGTCACGAAATAATAAGGTGCTCATCCCTAGTTTAAAGTCACAGATAAAATGAAGGCCTAATTATGTTCAAAAGTCTCTAAATCAAGTGTAAATTGAGAAGTCGCATAAATGATTAAAGTCTGAAGGGCAATTCTACTCTTCGTATGAGATTTTATATAAAAATGAGTCGCCTTAAGAGCTAAAGTAGAAGATAGCTAGCAAATACGCATTCTTAAATAGAGTAAACAACCCATGCAATTATAATTCAATGCAAATGCCAAGAAAATCTCCAAATTGAGGTAAATTTGAATCTGTTGATAATTAAGAAAAGTAAGTGCATTTACCTAATTTAAATCACAAAGCTGGTCTAACTTGAAATTAACTCTTCCTTAAAGCTCAGCTTAAATTGTAAGAATTTTAAAAGAAGAGAATGTAGCAAAAAATTAATCCAATTATTTCTGTAGTTAAGACAGCAAATGGAGGATAGTAGATTTTACCAAGTAACACAGCATATCCTAATTAAAAAGATCTTCACTTTTTAAACAAACTGGTTGATAATTTTGGTGGAGCATCTACTCTAAATTCGCGATTTATTAAAGAGTAGGATGGTCATAAGGATCATGCTCTTAAGAAATACAAGCTATCTCGGGCGTATAACTCTAGTAGGATGTTGAAGAATGTAGTAAGCCAAAAATCATTATAAATTTAGATGATGCAAAGAACTTAATAAGAGTCTTTGCCAATTTTTATTAACGGAATTAAAACAAGCTCGATGTTAAGGAAAAATAAGTCAGCTACTAAAATTGGCGGAGTTTATTGATTGTAGAAAGGTATATATATCCATCTATTTTACTATCCCCAAAACCCCAAAACCCCAAAACCCCAAAACCCCTCTATATTGAATAAAGTGAATTTTTATTATATGTATATTATGTATATGTATAAGCAATATTATGAAATTAAATATATTACAATTCATAATATAAAATCGTATATTATATCAACAATCAATAACTGAATAAACAAATACGTAATTCCATGTGCTCTTTTAGCAATCCATACAAAGCTTCTCTCCACTCTCTTTTATTTCCATTGATACCATCATTTTCGCAGAGAGTTTTTACCAATTCATACGTCCTCTATATCGCCTTGAGAGACGCTTTCATTTATTCTATCTCTCTTTAAGTTTCTCCGTAGCAACCACCACTTCGTATTTTTTTCAAATCAGACTAATGTAAAAAATTTAGACTAAAATAATATCATTTACCTAGAAACCTATCATAAAGTTATCAATGCTTTAATCCTTGACATCAAATAATCTAACTATATAAGCGGTTGTAATTGAAACATCTTTTCCTTTGATCAAATTTAAACTTTTTTAAATATTTTCGTCCCCTTTCTTAATTATTGATATCATGTTTTAAACTTTTGATACTGGATTAACTGCAGCTATACCTTAGCGAGCTGTTCGATTGCTTGACCCTTAATTTAGTCTTAATTTTTGTTAGCCATTATTTAGCTGTTTTTAGTTGCTAATGTAGCCAAGAGAAGATTATCTTTTATCTACTCTTGAATTAGATATAAATTGTCTTAGTTTGATTAAATTCTCCTTCCATTATTTTGAGAATAAATCACTTGACCTTGATTTGAAATATTCACATGATTTATTCAAATGGATGTAGTTGAGAAGAGTGGTATCACTTTACAAGCCAACTCCAATGCACCTTAGACTGCTTTTAAATAATTCTGCAAAGTCCCTAATAGCTCCCTTATATCCACTTTTAGTCATTTATCGAGAGATAAGCTCGTTGCAATCACGAATCTATCTAATTTTGTTATTTAAACTGTTCTCCACATCTTATGCAGCTCTAAATTTAGAATTTTCAGAGTCAATTTTGGATTCTTATAATTTTGTGTAGTTATTGACTGCTTATTTATTCAAACTCTTCTTAATTTGTGACAAGCATTACTCGAGCTCTTTCGGATTCAATAAAATTTATTTAATTTTTTACTCATACTAAGATGACTCTTCATTGTCTGCTTTATCTCTATGAGTATTAACATTTTTTAATATGTTTTTCTTATCTTACAAATCAAGAGTTGAAAATATTTCTAGGGCGAAAACCTATCCACCCCTTGCTAAACGGTGAAGAAGTTCAATTCAAACACTAATATCAACAATCCATTTTGATAGTACAGAGTTTTTTGATTATAGACCTTTGAGCTTATTCAAATATGTTGTTTAATCTTAATGCAAACGAATTTTAGCTTATATAAATCGAAGCAGGTAATCAATCTCTCTCAACTATTTCTAGTGCTGCTTCTTCCTAACATCCTTTCTCTACTATAATTTCTCAACTTTTTTCTATAGCTGGAAGGAGGTATCATGCTTATTTTATTTGGTATTCTTGTATGAAAAAGTACATTAGCTCTCTTGTAAGTCATTCTCATACTATTAAATTTGTGTACCGGCATTTTCTTGTTATAAGAGATCTTTAACTCTCACTCTATTATTTAAATTACTTGAAATTGGCCTCGCATTTTTCTTTCGTCTGTAGTTATTATCATTACAGATTACTTTATTTGAGACTTTAGCCACTTCACCATTATTTTTAATATACAGTTACAAACATTATATCTTTTACTTAAGCTAGACTATTTCTTAATCTTTTTCAGTCAAAATCATTTAATTCATTTAGCAATTAGAGTTCGTAGCACCAAATTATTTCCCATACTTAGACATGGAACTTTTTCTCTCAATCGTTGGGTGATACAAAAAGCTAGGATATGCTTATTAGTGATTTGATTTAATCCTTAATTAAGGGGATGCAATTGAGTCTGTCGACTTTGAAGCCCTCGATTTTCTGAAATTTTGCGAAGATATTGATTTGATTGAATTTTGACGATTATGCATCTAGTTCAAATCGCACTAATCGATTGATTTCTGATATTGAGGTTAAAGTATTAAATCTGGCCTTTGAGTGCTCTCTACCATCATCTATTTCCTCTACCATTATAATTCAAGTTTTGTTTGTTTGAGCAGCTTACTAATATCAGCAGTCTCTTGCATTTTATTTTGCATTTCATTGACCAAATTACCTCGTTCATTCTTAAGTAGATCCATGCTTTATTGCATTTAGCTCATTCTCTAGCCTTGTTCGAGATTTAGCTATCGTACTTTATCTAATTCATATCGGAGCGAGGTGTTGTCTGATCGAAGGGCTGCTAAATCTTTACCTTTCTTTATTTCTATTAGATCTTCTCGTAAATTAGATGCTAATTTGTTTTATTTTTAGAGTTGCTGAGTTAGATTGTTAATTATTATCTCTTTTTGTTGTAAGATGTGCTGTAAATTAGAAATGCTATCTTGATATTACTATCTAATGTTATCATTCTCATCAATATAAAGATCATTTTTATTTTTATCCTTGGACGCTTATTGCTTCTTCGCTTAGATAAATTTAATCTCTTAGGATAGTTAGGAGTTACGATATTCAAGTTGTCTAATTCTAACTTTTAAGTCTTCATATGGTTATTAGTTGCTTGATTGTTTTATTTAAAGTTTAGTTTGCTATTGCTCTTGTTGTTGTAGTGTTATAATCTATTATTACTAATGATTCAGTTGTCTGGATAATTATTTATTATTAATGACAAGCTCTCTCACTCTATTAATAAGCACCTCTCTATCACTGGAGCTTATCTTCCCATTTTTCACATTCTAAACCCCATTCTACTAATTTTCAAAAAGCTCCATAATTCAATCATAGCCGCTGCGCAGTTAAATTGTTTACCTTATCGTATTATTCTGCATTGCTTAATGATCTTGTATTTTAGAACTCATTCACTTTAAATCTTATCTCAATATTTTAATTGTATGCAATGAATCATGTTCCTAATTCTTCATTTCCTCAATTTTCTAACTTTTACACTAAATTTCTTCAATATATTTACCAGCTTATTACTAAAGCTATTAAATTTTATCATTTAGATACTTGTTTCTAAATTGAATTTCTTCCTCGAGTAGTATCTTATAACTTGCCGCTTTATTATCAGCATGTAATAATTTAAACTTATAGAGTTGCTAATATCTATTCAAAACCTTTTATTTTTAGATAACAACTGATTTTAACTCTTTTAACAACTCAGTACTACATTATTACTTCTTTGATATATTATACAGCTATGTCTACAACTCTTAACATTTCATTTCAAGCTTACTATTATTCTCTTTCTACAGTGATTAGTTGATCAAAGATTTTTGTATCTTCTTTTGCAATTATAATATTTATTAGCTCAATACTTAGTCAAGCTGAGTTTTTTGTTTATTCATCTAATCGATGATTGATTCATTTTATTATAGAGCAACTTTATAGGCAAGTTTGTACAAATCTTAAGGCTATTTATTATCCACATCAAATGCAGGTTGCGTCATGTTTAGATAATTTGGCTGTAATACTTAATTCTAGAATTGAGGCTATTGTTATTTAGAATTTTCTTGAATCAGTTCAAAGTTGTAGGTTGTGTTAATGGGTACTTTTAAACCAGGTGTGATATTTTATGAATCTAGCCCACTAATCATTTTTAGCTTTGATTTTCGTTCTATAACTTTATTTTATTATTAGTAGTTAGTGGCTGAAGCGTACAGAATTGAAGGTGAGTAGCTTCGAATATTTCTTCTTTATCGTGACTTTGCATTAAAAGCATCAGCCCCAAACATTTAAATACTCCTCTCAGCCTATCTCTAAATAACTGTGATTTTTTCACGTAGTCTCTGTTATTCTAGTTTAGTTGTTTACGTTAATTATTCTAACTGAGCTTTAGATTATTCAGCTTGCATTTTGTACTTTGTCTCAGCTTTTTTCGCCTCTTAAATGTCTTATTTATTATTATTTAGATTCATCTACATCTCATCCATCAGTTATTCAGATTCTTTAACTTTTTCAAGTAATTATTAATTTTCCCTTGCTATTCTCTAATTCTCAAGGACATAGCTATCAGCATGGTCGCTCTTCTCCCTCAATTCTATCATTAACTCATCTATCTTTGCTGACATCTTCTCATTGTCATCTAAGCATTCATTGTATTATAAAATTTTATGATCCATCTCCCTGAGTCTATTATTGGCATTTAACAATTCTTATTCAAGTTTGCAATGATTCTCATTCAATTTGATATTTTAGCTACTTATACTCTGGCTCTCTTAATTTAATCGACTTATAATAATCTGAGCCTTTTATATAGCTGTGGTTTTTGTGTTTGATTACTCAATTTGGGAGTGTAAGAGCATCTAAAGAGATGTACATTACTAATTCTTGCTAAGCCATTTATTTTAGCATTGTTTAAGTTGGTTCTTTACTTAGCCTAGTTAGCCCTTTATTTTATCATTGTTTTCAACCAATTTAGAAACTTCACATCTTGATTACATATATTTAGAGTTGAGCTAATTCTACTCTTATTAATCAACTTTTCTTATTTATTGTAGAGCTAAATATCGATGTTATGACTAACTTAAGTCTTGCCTGAGCTTATGAATTTAGCATTACTTTTATTACTTTTATTTTATTTCTTAATTAAGCTAATCAATTTTAGAGTCTTTAAGTTTGAGCTCCTTAGATGCTTTAATGACGATATCTTAGAGTTATTTTTTACTTTCAAGTCTTTGTTTAAGCTTGAAGATTTGTGACTCATTTAATTTTATTGTCTCTTTGCATGAAGCGGCTACTTACTAGCTAGATTGAACTTATTTGGTTAATTCTCCAATTTAGCAGAGCTATTTTTCAATTTATCCCTGTAGAGATTTTTTGTCTTGTTCATGCTGTTACTCGAGATGTTTTAAATTTTATTAGACCTGTTTGATTTCAGAAATGTAGCCTTAGCATTTATTTTAGCTCTGGTTAAGTGATATCTCCAGTTGAACAATTTGCTTTTGCAATGAATTATTTAAATTGAGAAATGATTCAATCTCAGATTTATGCTTACTTTGCTCGCGGGAAAAACTGTTACTTTTTTATTATAGATTTTTGCTAGTTTACTTCTGTGTACAAATTTATTATTTCAAATTCTTTATCTCATTTTGCAAGATGGCAACTTAATTTTCAAATTTATTCTCCATTTTTTCGATTTACATATCCTTTGAGCTTATCTTATTAGATGATTACTCTCGAATAGATATCAAAAGTTGTTAATTTTTCTTCTTCATTTCCTAGACAACTTCATGATGCTGAGAAGTTTTCATTTAAAGATTTGACTTCATTTTAATGATCTCTTATTTCATTGAGCTGAGGTCTATTTCTTTAAACTTCAAAAGCTTTTCGGTTTTTCAAAGTTAAACTTAGAGTCTGTCTATTTCTTATTCGCTTACTTTTCGTTGCTCAATTAGCTATTTTTTAATGTAATTTTAAGCTTCACTATTCTTATTATTTTACGAGCTTAGCTTTGCAGACTAGTTAGAATTGCCTTATTAGATATCCAACTGATAATTAAACCCTTCTCTATTCTGTAACATTCGATCCAATCGTTTCTTTTGATCGTTTAGCTTAGAATTTTCTTATTACAATTAAATTACATTGGTTCTTAAATTAATGATAAGATTCTACATTTCTTGCATCTGGCAAGTTAGTAATTATTTCTCTCTTAGATTACCTTTAATTGCTACTTGTTTTTCATGATATCTAGCTGATTATAATCTTTTGCTTTACAACTTCGATTATTACAGTTTGAGTCTTAAGGTTTATATTTCTTTCGAGAGCTTTATAGAAACAGAGCTTGTTCTCGTGATTCGTGAAGTAGATTTTTAATTCTACATAACGGACTTATTCTTCTCTTTTTCTAGTTACAACCTCATGATATTATCCTAAAACTGCTACATAATAAGCTTATCCGTGTTTACAACTTTACCAATCTTCCTCTTAGTCTTACTCAACAAATTTTTAATATTTGATAATAATTTTTAGACTGGGTTTTATCCCTTGTCTTTGATCTTATTAGCCTCCAATTAATTTTATTAGGTCATTAAATTTAAACTTTTCTAGCTTGGTAGCTAGGCGGTATTGAGAGCATCTTGTAAAGCTATGTCTTTTTAAATTAAAGCTCGCTAGCAAATTGTATCTATATCAACCAAAGAATTAAATATTAACTGTAATGATTTTTTATGCTATACTTTATCAGACCAGTTGTAGATTTTAGATTTAAATAGCTTCATTCTAAACATATTTAATTTCTCGCCCTTTTACTCTAATGCTTTATCATACTAGGGGTCCTGTATTGGCTTACTACTATTATCTCAATTTTCAATAGTACCCATCAAGTTTTGTATTTGATTTTTCTTCTTCTTCTAGCTTCTCTAATTTTTACTAGCATTGCTATATTTTGCACTTCCACTTCGACTTCCACTTCGACTTCCACTTCGACTCCCTCTTCGACTTCTATCCATTATTTGATTTGAATGATTATCTGTTGAGAGCTGATTGCATTACTAATTAAGTAAAATATATGAATCAGCTTGGTCTCTTTTGTTGTAAGGGTAAGTATTTATTACGCCTGATGTATCAAGAAGTGGAGATGCATTTGATTCTTATATGAGTGAGTTTGATACTGATGATTTTTGCTTCTATTGAATTTGATATCTATGTTCACTAGTCTATTTCAATCCTTTGCAAAATCGAGGATATAATCTTGAAGTTAAAGCCTATTTTCTGGGATTATATGGATTGAATTGGGAATGGGTTAGTATGTTACTCGCTGACTTATAGGGCTGAGGTATAAAATAGAAATTTTGATTTTTTGCTTATTAATTTTGAAATCTCTAAGGATTGGACAATTTATTGATATTATTTATAAATGGGCTATGAAACAGAGGTGATTTATCCCTAGTAATTTTATACTATTCTGGTAATGTTTAATTATTTTCCTTGTCTGGAGAGAGGGAGTTGGTATTTTTAGTAAAATAATGAGCAGCTGAGGATTTTTTCGAGTTTTTGCTTGGATAGAAATATGAAGATGATGGTGGTGATGATGAAGTTGGTGATGATAAATTTCTAACAGTTCGAGGATAGTTGTAATGATTCTAGATATAGTATTCTTTCATCTGGCTCTTTTTGCTATTTGAAGAATTTTGACTTAATACAAAGCTCTTAACTCTTTGAATATAAATTTAAATTTCAAAAAATTTAAACTAATATATGCATGTATTAATTTTAAAGGCCTCGATAATTAAAAATAAAAAACAATCTAAGTTGGAGTTCATAGAATAAATTATATTCATGTCTCCATTAAGAAAAATAAGCATCTAAATTTGGCATAGTAACTTTTAATATTCTTTGATTGTCAATTTAAGCTCATATCTTGGTTAGAAAAAAATTATAATACTACCAGTATTTAGAACCAAACTTTCCCACAAAACTCAAGATTTATTTTTCCACTCTTGTTTATTGTTATTTAATTTTCCTATATAAACTCCATAAAATATAAAGATCAAATAATAGTAACAAAAATAAAAAATAAAATGGAAGATCTTAAATTGTAAGAGGCAAGTAGTGGTAGTAAAAAAATTTAACATGTAAAACTTACACTCGTGCAAGCAAATGAATTCGACAATCACGTAGCACTACATAGTGATGCTTAAATGGGTATGGGCTTCTTACTTGGGTTCGTAGATGATAAGGCTAAATAAAAGATGGTCAAAAAGCCTATTAAAAGTTTGAAGCAAGCCATTGGGCGTTTAAAGATGTTTAAGTTTATGATAGACTATAGATTTGTTTAAGAGTGGAAAGAATGTGATCGCTATTCTGTATTCAAATATGAATTTTCTTGCTAGCCAGGAAAAATTACACTAGATGAACTGAAAGAAAAAATCTGTGGTTGCATGTAACTTTATGATGGATTAAACTCCATCAAAATTCTATAAGCAAAATGATGATGATCATTTTAGGAAAAATGCTAAGATATTATTTTGGATTTATAAATAGAATGCATGAAGTTTTAATCTTAAATTAAGATATTTTTATCTATATTAAAGAGCATGACATTGTCAGAAAAGTTGCAGAGAATTCAACTTGGAGAGATAATTTAATTTCATAATTCAAACGCCTATACATCCAACCAATGATAGAGCTCTAGATAGTTTAATATTTCGATAATTTATATCATTGTATCTTCTTCTTATTTTCAAATACTGGTAATTGCTAATTTCTTCATAAATCATGATAGTTGGCCCCAAAACCCCAAAACCCCAAAACCCCAAAACCCCAAAACCCCAGAAAAGGTTAAAGAATCATTGATAACAACTCAATTAAAACCCACAAATAAATATCTACTCTTTAATTTTTCTATTACATGTATATTATTTCAATAAAATATGTATTTCAAATTGAAATTAGTATATACAATTAATTTAAATTAGGCTTCATTGATAAATAGCACGTGTATCATGCTTATCATTTCTAATGAAATTGACCACTTCCCATTCTTAAGCTTCCTACATATTAAAATGTATCGCTCTACTATCTTTTATATGCTGCTGCTGCTCCTCCTCCTCCTCCTCCTTTTATAATCATGCTATTACTGCCATTGATTTTTGCTTTTAAATTTTCCTAAGAAAGGCTGCTGTTAGTTTCTTTTAACTTATTACTTTTATACTGATGAGTCATTTCAGTTTAGATACTTAATTAATTTTACTATTATTATTTTGACCCTTTTTTTTGTAAATTATAAATCTAATTTAATCCATAATTTTTCTAGTATCGAGGTGCAGGTGGAGTAATTACATCATCGACTTATTTTATCTCGTTGCCATCCCAGAATTATAATCCCTGTATTATAATATCATCTTATTCATCATCTTCCTCCAAATTATTTGTATCATTCTTTCCTCCTCCAACCTTTTGTATTTTATCCTGATTTTTTGGAAAGCCTTTATAGTTAGTTTAAGAAAAATTGGTGAGCTATTCACAATTTCTCTATTATGGTATCATATCGATTATGTCATTCATTGATTAATTAAGCGAATAGATATCATTTTAACGCCCGTTTAAACTATTAAATTTGGCTATTTATGAATTCATACGAAATGTATTTGATGCTCCAATTAATTATTCTTGGTTGTCTTTTATCATATTGTTGAAGTTCTAATTTGAGTTATATTTATCGTGAAAGAAGAGTTTTTATTTAATGCTAATCTTAGCCCTTTCATTGTATGTTTAAATCATTTGGAGAACGATGGGATTATTTCTATATATATCCAAAATGCCTTTAATGCCCTAATATATACTTTAAATTGTTTTGATAATGTACCTATAAGAAATTCTCACCCAGCTTCAAAGAATTTTTCACTCTCATTTCAATACCCATTGCTTTTAAATTTGTATTGTTTTAATTTTTCTCAATATGAAGAGGCAGAGTAGTTAGATTTAAGCTGAACAAATCGTTATCTCTCTCTTCAATCTACAGCTTACCCAAATTAAAATGAATCTTTGTGTGTATACACTTCATAAATTAATCAAACTCGATTATTTCTTCTTTTTTCTAATCATGATCAGCGATAATAGTATCCTCACGATTTCCTTTGGATAAAATCTCACCTATATTAAACGGAGTGATTTTATTCTAATCATAAGTCGTTTTAGGCGTTGATATATTCTATTCTAACTCCAACCTGTTTTTATCATACTTTGATATCTATAGATGTCCTATTATTGAATCCATAGGTGGCTTTCTTGAGCTCTCCATGATATCTTACTAAATTATATCATCATCTGAAGCGATTTAATAATTAAAAACTTTTGAATATTTTTGAATGTTGTTCTTTTATTAAGAGGTATTCATCCTATTCCCGTAATTACAAGTAATTTTCTTTTCAATTTTAAAATTATAATTTTTTGATTTTGTGTTCATGAATAAGTTATACTTATCACCAATTCCTTATTCAACACCGACTGATGCTTCGCCTTCATCACAATCATCATCATCTTAATCTTATTAATCTTGAATTTGCTTATTCTTACTCTCTTAGCTTATTACATCAGTAATAGGTTGGCACTGCTAGAAATTATGTCTCCCCGAATTAAATCCATCATTATCTAAATTAGGCTTACTGACTTTTAAATTTCTATTTAGCAAACCTTTTCCTACATTTGATATCGAAGCTTTATTGTTGTATTTTGAGTTTGGAAATTTTACCGATTTATGTTACGGCTACTTAGGTTAATTTTACAAAAATACTCAGGATAATAAAGTGAATGGAATTTTAATCATCTATTTAGCTATTCCAATGCTTAGTACACTACCAGGTTATGATTTATTATTACCAAAACTGAAATTCTATATTTTCTAGGCTTATGCATTAAGGGCTTGGTTTATTTTTTAATCAACTGGTAAAATGACTCCAAATGCAAGCACTATTTCAAGTAATCTGCTTAGATAATCAGAGCTATATTATAGCTTCACACTCTGCACATCTAATTTAGATTCAAGATTGAGCTTAGGACTATTTTAGAAAGAGTTATAGAATGTAAATGATATTGCCGAAGGTTTTTCTTTTGCTTGATATTACTTATCGATTATTAGAAAGCACCTTTAAGTCATTTAGATTGAGTCACGAGTTTTTTGATGCTGGAGTATTTTTGAGTTAGCGACAAAAATAGATTTACTAAACCTATCAATCTCATTTACATGTAATTAATTTTTTTTTGCTGAATCAGATATTCAATTGGTCTATTTATTAACAACCGGATTTAGCTTCCTAACAGAGTTGAATATATTCAATTTACTGCTTTTCTACTATTCAATAGCCTATCCTACCGAATCGCTAATCATAGAAAAGAAGCTCATAACATCATTTACTTTGGGAGGAGGTTTTTTAGGTTAATTTTTATCAAATATTCCACCAAAATTTGTCTTCCTAATCGATGAATTTTGATTGGGTGAGCCTAACGTCATCTTATTTTGATACGATGATGAATTGTGTAGAGGAGGTGGTAGTAGTCTATCTAAATTTTGACTTAAATCGTTTCTTGACTTGAACTCTGAAGATGTGGGAACCCTGCTTCCGAATGTTGTCGTCATATTATGATTTAAAAAATTAGATCCTAGCAAACCAATATTTGAATTTTTATTAAACTTATCAGTCATTGGACTTTAACTTATACTCTTAGAATCACAACGCAAAATTCGAATTTAAGGCGGTCGATTTTTGTACTCTGGTAATGATTTTGATGGTAGTACTAACAAGAGCTTCAAAGTTGAAATACAAGATCGTACCAGGAATTAGCTTTTCTCAATTTTAAGCTGCAATGCTGGGCCTAGTATTTACACTCTCATTTTATGTAAGTCAGTGGGTTTCGATGATTAAAATATCTTGATTCCTAAGTTTTTGAGTTTTAAGATGATTTAGAGTCATATAGATGGGTCAAGATAATAAATAAAATCTTAGTCCTTTTTTTTGCTATACAATTTCTCCTTTTATTTCTTTGAGAGAGATTATTATTCTGTCGTTGCTCGCTCGACAATGTTAGCTCTTAGAAAGCTAAGGAAGTAATGAACCCATTGAGTGATGGTTTACTCAAATATTTGATTTCCTCTATATCTAAGTCCGCTATTCTTACTTAATACTGCACTCGCTCGTTTCTAAAATTTTTAAAGCAATGAATGATTATTATTATCTCTGCGAGGAGAAATCTTTGAAAATCCCTTTCGAATTCGAATATACCATACAACTAAATAAAACCAATCTCTCACAATTAGTCTCTTTTTTCTCTTGAATGCTGCTGTCCTTTGAGATTTTTCATTGTCTCTTTTGAACTTATCAACAACTTCATCATTTTCAATTGTCGTTAATACATATTTCTAAATTTTTTTTGAAACAATAGGCCGGCGATAAGGCCTATAGATCTTAAGATGAGGGATGATTGTTAGATTTTACATATACCAACCAAAATGATCTATATCCTTTAGAACTTGAGGCCTCACATTTAACACTGCTTATGGACAAAGTGTGTGAATTTTAACTGTTTTACTGTTGCTTTATTTATCTCTACTATTGCAAGCGCCTATATCATTATCCCATTGCTATAAGCTTATAAACCAATCGCATGGCTCTAATAGTAAATCTTGCTATTGTTTGCGCTATTCTTTAGGCTTGAAAAAATCAAGCATTAACTCAAATAAAACATCTGCTGGCATAGCATCAAATATCTAATTCTCTAAGTGTTTCGTCTATTCCCATAAACTCGTAGGTATAAACATTTAGCCCATTGAATTCCAATAAAATCGAAAATTCTTTAGATTAAACTCTTTGATGGTTAGGAGAATGTTATTTCTGTTAAAATTTCAAGGTATTTATCGCTTAAATTGAAGAGATTATAATGAGGTAAAGTTCCATATACTTTATGCAGTTGTGCAAGTTATATGATCTGTAATAAAACCAAAGGAGTAAGGATTATCTCCTGCAAATAAATCGTCTTAGTAACGAAAATGAACTCTGTTAATGGAAACTTTTGCATTTCTCCAAACTTTGAATTAATTTGAAATTTTATCCTCTTATTGTGATTACTTCGTTCACTTTTTCTTTTTTAACAGCTTTCTCCGAAAGTTTCCCCTTGATTGTCCTTATTTAACATGCAGCTGATTATCAAAGATGTTGAACGCGTTTTATTCATCATATTCATCATCAGATTATTACTAACTACCTACTTAATGATAGCTCTCATCATGCGAGCGGAGACCAGTTCTAGGCCCAAGAATAAGGCATAAATCTTCAATTTAAATTTATATCGGCTTTGAAAGAGTTGAAATTAATGAAAACTAAGTTTGAATATAAGAACTAAAATTAATGTAGTTGAGAGAATCATTATTGTTCAGGTTAGAACAAAATTTATGTAATTTGCATGCATACATACCTTTATAGATAATTTGCCAATCATTCCAGCTTTCAAAGAGAATGGAATCGGCATCTTGTTGATGAATTCGTTTGCTTTGTCGGGCTTTATATTCACATGTTTAATATCAACATTTCCTAAATTATAAGTAAATATAAACAACAGCTGTATTAGATTAACAAGCCACCTGATAGTAAAGCTACACCCATTTGATTCTTATCAAACCCAAAAAGATATTCATCAAAATACTTTTTGAGATATTCAAAAATTTTTCCCTTTATCATGATTTTAAATTAAATTTAGAAATAGTTTTTTACACATTTAGATAAATTAGTTAATATTAAATTGCGGGTACATGTACAGGCTCTGAGAATTGCATATTTTAAGTTATTTCTAGTTTTGAATTTAATTGGGGTTTTGGGGTTTTGGGGTTTTGGGGTTTTGGGGTTTTCTGAACTTGGGGTTTTGGGGTTTTGGGGTTTTGGGGTTTTGGGGTTTTGGGGTTTTGGGG
>NW_028292552.1:0-1000 GCF_964200805.1 Pocillopora damicornis
ACCCCAAAACCCCAAAACTCCAAAAGCCTTTACAATCAAAATCCAAACTTCTCCTTAAAAATATTAATATTTTTGGTATGATATACTTTATTAAATAAATCTAAATAAGATTTGCAATAAATATTTATTCTAGTAGGAATAAACAAGAAATAATGTAGAATCAACATTATGGTTTCTGGAGGACATTATTTTCGTTTGAAAATACACCGTCCTAGCAAAATTGATGTTCGTCTAAATATCAATAATAATAAAAGATTTAGCCTTCTTCCTCCTTCAAAATTGAAGCGAAACCCCGATATTCTATAGATTATTCTACTAAGAAAATTAAAAATCAACAGATTTCTTGCTCTAATTATTATAAAAAACACAGAGGACAGAAAATTTTCGCTTTTATGGGATTTTCATAGCATGGCAAGAGCACGACTATAAATAATATAGCTAAGTAAAAAATATGCAAGACTGGAGGATACAAGAAGTCGGTGACCTCGTAATTCCAGATCGTAAAACTGAGAGATGATGTTAATATTTTAAATAAAAACTAAGAATGTATTCTCATTGATTTTCCTGGATTTCATGATACTGATTTAAAAGAAGATCAATTTCTTATTTCTACAATGTTCTTTTAAGTTTTCTCCTCTTAAAAGGTCCAAACACAAAAATTGGATGGAATAATTATCGTTCTCTCACTTAATTAATCCAAACTTGACTTGAAGCGGCTAGTTTTTTAACTGAGGCTTCTCTTTGGAAAAAACATAATCGAAAGCTGTCTATTAGTTCTCACTAAATCTGATATGGTATCTGAAATAGAGTTGAATTGCCTCATGAAACAGCTTGATTCCATAATTCGAGAGCATCGTTTAAATTTATCCTACGTTTTATGGAATAATTTCTACTACAATTAAGAGTAAGATTAATAAATATCGATCTTGCATGATTAAACTTCTTATAATAAGCAGCTCGAAAAGTTGGCTTATCACTTATACAGGCTAAAGCCTGTAAG
>NW_028292553.1:0-3784 GCF_964200805.1 Pocillopora damicornis
CCCCCCAAACCCCCCCAAAACCCCAAGATTAGATTCGATTAACTTTCGAAGCATATTAAATATAAATTATAAACCAAAAAAACACACTTTAATTATATGTAAACTATCTAATATATAAGTTAACAACACGCGAGCATTGTATAATAATAATATATTATTATAGCATTTAAAACATCCTCAAATCAGAGTAAACTAAAATTGAAAGAAATAATATTAACCACATAAACTTAAAAACGCAATGTAAGTCCTTATTACCTTGAACCTTACTGATCTATAAATTGTAAATCTAACTCTCCACCATTCTAGAGTGCATAATGTTCAAGCGCTTTACTAGTAAATTCCCATTCAACAATAAGCAAGCATCGCCGTAATCTTCTTTATCTCAAAAACGATAAGATAATGATTCTAGTGCTCCTACTTCCTATGTATCAGAAATATTTTCCTCTTAAGATCATTTGCATTCAAAAAAACGCTAAAAATAGTTTAGCAAGCAGCTTAATAAATCAAATCAACGTTAGTTGTAGCCAACAGCTCTGAATTCAATTAGCTAAGCTTGTAATAGAAGTTTTTGAGCCTCAATTCCATTGCAGGAAATCCTCTATCCCCCCTCCTGAGATACAATCGAAAGCCCCATGCAATTTATATCGGGTTCGTAAGAGTGGTAGCGCAGAAGTTTGAGTGGAGAGTGCAATAATAAATATACTGGTAATACTAAACCATCACTACCCAAATAAGACCAATCTGCCTTTAGTATTGTTCAGTAACCGAAATAGAAAGGAACTTTAAAAAGCATTATTAGAGAATAATTCTCAGCTACATAATAAGCTAAGGAATTAGAGACAACAAGCACTGGATTAAGTATGAATAGCTTTTTTAATAAAAATATCTCTGATTCTTAATTTGTCTAATGCAGTAAACCTACTGCTCTTTAGAAGACAGTTACGATGAAGCCAATCCCTTCTATCTAGCGATGATATTTTACAATCCTCTATTCGCTCCTAACTTGATAACGCTTAGGAATAATCAGAATAATATTGGAGCATTTAACCAGGGCAGTACTACAATATTAGGGTTGTATAAGCTCTGGGTAGTATAGGCTGTGGCAAGGTTATACTCCCAAAAATCGCCAAATTTTTGTGAGCAAAGCCACAGCTTATACAGCCCTAATACTGTATATATGATCAAGATCTAATAACTCCAGCTGGATAAAATCAAGAAAAGCCTGATTAAACCTCTTAATCTGATTATAGTGTGCGCTTAAAGAATAGCTTAACATATTCCGCATTCGATTAGATATGAACAGTAGCAATGCGACTACTACTTAAAACCTCTATGACTATAAAAATTTAGCATCGAGGTCTCGAAAAATACAACACAATCTAATACACCATAAGCGGCTTGGAAAAACCAACACCTAAGAGAGAAGGCAAAAAATATTAAAATACAAATAAAAGAAGAAACGAAGTATATATCGTAATATAAAAACCATACGTTTTTGGCCACAACCTCAAAACCAAAAAAAATAATTTTTTTATCTTCTGTTTTTATCTTTTTATTATTTATCAAAATTTAACTTTATTATTCAATTCTTATTTTTATAATCTCGACGCTGTTTCTGTATTACATCTAATGCATCTTGAATTTTTACGCAGCTTAGTCTTTTTAAGCCATAAAATAATAACTACCACCAGTGATACAGCTAAAATTGAAACTATAACAATCAAAACGACTGTAACTGCACTGCCACCTCCATTTGAATTTGTTTCTACATCTATGATAGTTAAGCAATCAGAGCTTTAGCCTCCTTTACAGGTTGCACAAGATTCATGACACAGCTCACAGGAACCATCTTTTAGATACCTTCCATCCTTGCAAATCTAACAATCAGAACTAGAACCTCCTGAACAAGCTAAACACGAATCTTCACACTACATGCAACTACTAGTCGTCTCTTAGAGATACTATCCGTTCTTGCATGAACTACAATTAGAATCTAATCCTCCTGAGCATGTTAGGCATGTTTAGTCACATTAATTGCAAGTGTTAGCTTCCTTATCTAGATATCTGTCGGAGGGGCACTTTTACAAGCAGCGTGTACCGTCTAAAACCCTGGAATCTTCGCATGTTTTACAATCAGTACTTGATCCTCCAGAGCATGTTAAGCACAAAGTATCGCATTATTTGCATTGGCTGTCTTAGAAATATCTTCCATCACTACAAGTTTAACAGTCAGAGCTTGACTCTCCTGAGCAGGTTACGCATGAGCTATCACAGGCTTTGCAACTGCCAGTACTTTAATCGAGATATTTTCCATTCTAGCAAGATACACAATTAGAATTTAAAGGCCCTGAGCATTTTTAGCATGTCGAATCACATTTACTGCAAGTTTTAGCTTCCTTATCTTAATATCTACCGACGGGGCATTTTTACAAGCAACGTGTACCGTCTAATATCTTAGAATCTTCGCATGACTAACAATCAGTGTCTTATCCTCCAGAGCAAGTTAAACACGACCCATCACATTTCTCACAGCGACCATCTTTCAGATACCATCCATCCTGACAGGAAGTACAATTAGAATCTGACGGCCCTGAGCAAGTTTTACAATCTGAATGACAATCTTAGCATTATTTATTAGCTTTGAGGTATTTTCCGTCCTAGCATGAATCACAATTAGATTCTAAGGGCCCTGAGCAAGTTTTACAATTTTTATGACATTTATCGCATTCACTACCGTCCAGATGTCTTCCATCATTACAAGAGCTACATTGAGAGCTTTTTTCTCCTGTGCATGTTTTACACAGACCATCACACTACTTGCAGCCACCAGCTGCTGAAAATCTGTCCTCTTCACAGGAGTCGCATTAAGTTTCTAATGACCCTGAGCAAGTTTTACATGTTTGATGACAAGGCTTGCATTACCCTGAATCCAAAAATCTATCATCTTCACAGGAGTCGCATTAAGTTTCTAATGACCCTGAGCAAGTTTTACATGTTTAATGGCATGGCTTGCACTCAGTACCGTCTAGAAAGGCTCCATCTCTACAAGCAGTACATTCAGAGCTTGAGCCTCCAGTGCATTATGTACATAATTCATGACACAACTTGCAGGTTGTATCATTTAAATAATATCCTGGTGCGCATTATAAGCATTAATCTTATAAAACTCCGAAACACTGCGAGCAACTATAATCACATACCAACTCACTTACGCTAGCCTTTGTATTTTTACATTAAGAAATTGGATTTATGGCACCCAAAAATGTTCAAGCTACTAAGTACTTATTTGCACCGTCTTTGTCACAGAGAGTACACGTGTCATTAGATGAGCAAGCTTCGCATGGACATTGTAAACATGCACCGCCTGATGGATACTGTCCTTTAGGGCATTCTAGCTTTTTTGGTAGAAACATTTAAATTCTTACATTTTTTATTCTAACACTTATTGCCAAAGTAATTTTAATGGCACAAGCAGAAAGTATCATCCCTAAAACATACTGCAGTGCCAGTCTGGTCGCAAGCTAAACTGCATTGTTTGTTTCTAGGATTAACAGTAAATGCAGTATAAAGGGCTGGTAGAAAGGTAAGTATTTTTAGTACCAATATCATTTACTTATTTAGTAGAAATATATTATTTTTTATAACCACATTTGCAAATTCAAATTCAAAATAATTTCGTTTGTAAAATTTAAAATGACTTGTAGAGATCAAAGAGAAATTGAATTAAATTTTAAAATAAACGTTATTTAGGGTTTTGGGGTTTTGGGGTTTTGGGGTTTTGGGG
>NW_028292554.1:0-4000 GCF_964200805.1 Pocillopora damicornis
GTAGTGTGACAGTAGTGTGAACCATAGCAAGCAAAATGAAACTTTGGTTGATTGGTTGATGATCAAACACCAAACAAATGGCATCAATGCCAATGCTTCTGAAATCTGGTGGATACATGACTTCAAGAATGATGATGATTATCAAAGCAATATTGGAAAATTGAATAATACATTTTCAAAATCATGAAACCTTTGCAATATGGGCTGATGTAACTATATCTGTCAGGAAGAATCCTAGCACCGAGTGATTGCGATCACGAGTAGTGATGTCTCGCCACCTCGCTCAGGGCTGATACGCTATCAGAAGCAACTACTCTTGCCACAGAAAAACGGGAAAGACAGTCCTGAACCTGTTCAATGTTCAAATATTTGCAAGCAACAAAGTTGAGTTGATGAGTCGAAATGTACCTTGCCAAAAAACTAATTACTATACACCGAGTGGATCATCAGGATTGCCAGTTGATAAACCATATCATGAAAATGTAAACAAATACATCACAAGCCACAGGACTGTATCCATCAATGTTGTATGCTTCAGTTTGACTTTTCAGTAGCCCAGAAAACAATATGATTCTTCGAAAATATATCACTGCAAACAAAATGATAGTATCCAAACAATTTGAATATTTTTGTATGCATCATGACAATATTGATGATACATCAGGAAGAATAAACAATCTGCAACAATAGAATGAGATATGCATTCATGAATTATGAATTCATGAATGTTTCAGTGACTTCAAGAACGGTCACAATGTTCTCTTGGGCTTCATACTTTTGAATTTCCACATCATCCCTCCAACTGATGATGATGTGTTCGCACTACCTGAGCTGCCAGCACTACTAAGTCCCGATGCTGTCACACGATGTGACTTCAACACAGAGTGATCAGAATCATTCTGATTCACGATCCTCGGACGCTTCAATTGTATTGATTTGGTATCAGAGTCCAAATCAGATGGGATACCTGGCAAATCTGACGAATTGATGTTCTGATTCTGCGCAGCAGCCGGTGATTCATTCTGTACAACGGCCTGAGATTGAGTGATACTGTAAAGTATCACTAGTGCAACGCATTGGCTATGCATAGCATTGCCTGCCTGGCCAATTGTTGCTGTCCTTCCTGTGAGTGAAATCCTTGAATCTGCTTTGGCAAAGGAACATGCTTCCTTTCCAGACGACAGACGTGGATAGATTGGGATTCCTTGAAGTAAAAGAGCTTCTCTAGCGCAAATCCATCGTGAGTGTCGATCACTCCTGATTCAGCGTCAAATGCCGCATTCATGCTGACAACAGCCAAACTATATGATATCAGATCAATGAACCAAAATAATACAAATTAACCTTGGACCAGGGGAAATCAGAATGTCTCAGCAAAATTGGAAAAAACATCATTCCCACATGACGATTATATAATACAAATCAATCATCATCCCAAAATTGAAAAAAAATAAGAAACAAACATATGATCGAAAGAATCAATTCATTATTCAGTGATTACCCGCATTTATTTAACAAAACCGACCATATTTGATGATATTAAATTTAAATTCACAACGTAAAATAAACTAACACTGTAGAATCCGTCATTCTCAAATGATGATCACTTGTATGAATATTGATTTTTCTACCCAACCAGTCAATGTATAATCAAAAATAGCACTTGTTAGGACTGTTGATTTTACACTGAACAAGAAAACAGAAAAACATGTTGGACTTCCAAACTGATCCGAAGTAGCTCTGAAAAAATAATAACAGAAAATCAACCAATGCTGAAAGGTCTTTGCACATTACAAGGACCAGGTGTTGTGCATGACGTTGCAATCTATGTACAACAACACAAACTCAAACTGAATAATATAAACAAATGTATTATTCCAATGCCAAGATTCCAAATCACACCTGCATTCTTGATGGTTGTAGGCAGGAAAGAATCTGAAGATCTAGTTGCTTGTGCATCAAAACTTTGATTCAACTGATAGCATTGAAGGGGGAAGGCCGTTCGGTAATCATCCAGTTGTGTCCTTTCGAATTTGTTCAATGACATTTCATATGCACCGTTGGGGACCATATCCTTCCAATTCAAAGTAGGCTTGACACTGACACTGTCACGTCCTGACGCCCATTCCAGTTCCTCAATGAGTTCATCTGGGCCAGCCACAAAGTACATGTCCCACTCAGGCACATTGTGGCAAAGTTTTTTCACAAGTTTTTCCTCCTCCTCTGTGACAAACAAGGATGCGAACAGATTCAATGGACATGACATGGGTCCAGCTTTGAACTTGTGGCGCATGAAATGATATTTTCTCCTGCGACGTATCCCCCAACCTAGTTCTCCAGGATCCATGAGGATGACTTGAATGTCATATAGATCTCCCAGCCAATCCACCAGTTTGGTAGTTGGAAAGTCTTCAACATTCTCCTGGCACAAAAATTTCTCCTGTAATTTGCGTCGTTGAGCTACCCAAGCTATCAGATCCAGAAAAGTAACATCATCTAGCATATTGTGCAAACCTTTTTTGGAAAAGGCTGTGCATGAGGTTCCAGCCAAATGTTCGTCTGCTTCTTCTGCGTCATGAACCTTCTGACATTTGTAGCAATATGCTGATGATTTTGTAGCTTCTCCGCTCCTGACCAATGGAAGAAGGACACGTTCCACCAAGTTTTGTTCTCTGATTGACTCAACCTTTGATCTCAAAGCATCCTCCCAAAAGTCTTGCACATTTCCAAAAATGCATTTGGGAGGATTGATGCTGTCAGTCATTTCTGAACGGCATGCATTCGAAATCTCGCAAGCCCACTTATTTTGTGGTGGTTTTGTGGGTGGCTCATCTGGATCCAATTCATCCAATCCAAAACACAGCATGAGGGTTGCAATGTTGGGAGTATCGATCCCGCTGAATGATGTACTGAATGTCCAAGATCCCAACCGCTGACGCAATTTGCGGAGCCATTGAGTTGATTCAATGGTGGTCTTGTTCAATCCTGCTGCTGTCATCATAGATTCTATCATTCGTTTTGGGTACTTGAATCGCTGCTCAAGTGTGTGCATTCGGATTTGTCGACGTGCCAAATATTCATCACCCAAATTATCAAGAACTGCATCATCTGTTGACTCTGCACCTTGGTTCAGTCCCTGGAAACGATTGGGTGACAAATTTGACTGCACTGAATGAGCCAACTCATCATCATCCTCGCCCATGTCACTCAGTGTTGAACTATGCCTCAATTTTGAGTTCACTGGTGAATCATGAAAACTATGTTGTTTCCCAGCAGTGTCAATGTTGTGAGGAATGTAGTCCGAATGCATAGCCCCAAATGTTGAATGTACACGCATAGATTCAGAATTGTTTGCTGGGATAAAATCAGATTGTTTCATCGTGTCCGCATCTTTGCCACTGGTCGAAGGAATTGATTTGCCAACTTGTAAGGAATTGTCTGATATGATTTCCTCCTTGACTCCAGCTGACAATGCATCTTCTGCAATGGAACCTGTGGTACCCAAAGAAATGTCACTAGCATCAATTGTATTCCCAGCTGATAGACCACATGAAGAAGATTCTTCAGAATGCTTTGGAGGCACTGTATCTGTCTGTGTCGACTGATGAGGATCCAACCCATCATGTTGATCTTGTTCCGCAAAAAAACTGATCCATCAACAACGACAAATCATGTTCGATCGAACCCTCTGCATGCTGATCTTGGATGTCCGCAATGGTCTTGACAACAGGAGTACCTTGGCATGGAAAGAATGTCTGGAACACATACACTATATCATTATATCAATTTGTATGAAATCAGAGCCTGTGAATTCATGTTATACAATTAGTTTTTATCGTTTTGAACAACCAATTGGGTTGACACAGAAACAAAAGAAAAAAACAAATAATATATAACCGATACAAATAGAATATATATATAATCAATGCATCGCAATGAAAATAATATACTATGTCAATCTCAATCACCATCTGGATCATAGAAAACTCCCCAACATTGA
>NW_028292555.1:0-7541 GCF_964200805.1 Pocillopora damicornis
CCCCCCAAAACCCCAAAACCCCAAAACCCCAAAACCCCTTACTTTATAAGATATAATGATAATTATAAATTTTAATTTTTTTTATATATAAGTTTGATTAGAGCTCTTAAAATAGGTATAATAATAATTAAATTAATTTATAGGAAATAAAGAAGCACATTTATATTATTTAAAAAAAAATGATATAGATCTGGATGAATTTCTAAACAACATATCATGTTCATACATTCATGATATCTCCCCTGATTTCCCCACTCTACTAAGTAGTCAGAGCTATCATATTTTAAAAACCCTCTCCTAATTTAACTGAAGGATCACCTGTCAAAATTATTGTATTCTAATGAGAAAGAACAGCTTGAGAAACTACTTTTCCCTTTATACAGTCAATTTACTATAAAATTGAATGTGAATGAACACTTATTCCCGCTTTTCCCATTCCTCCAACTCCTCCCCAATTATACATGCATCCTTCATCAGTTAAAGCAATATTATGCTGATCACCTGAAAATATAGCAACGAATTTTATTTATTAACCTAGTTTATTATAATGTTAAATCTTATAAGGCTAGATGCATCTCAATGTGTTAAATGCCCCACACTGTTCCTCTGAATTGTCACCAAACGCGAAAATTTGTCCTTCAACGTTTAAAATTAACGAATGTCGCGCCCCAGTCGCGATATCAGCTATTAAAGGTAGGCCTGAGAAGAACTCGATGGGTACTGGGACAGACTTTTTAGGAGTGTCCTAGAGACTGCTTGATACTTGTGATCTACTATCATAAACAGCCGCGGATTAGGAAGATAGTATTGAAGATGATGCGAGCTCATCGAATGTACCATCACCCCAGCTATAAACAACTCCTGATGTGGTTAGAGCAAGGCCATGTCGCCTGCCAAAGCAGATTTTGAATAGTCTCTGTGGAAATTTGAAAAGAGGGGAGGGGGATTTCCGTATAAATCCGTTGAAATCTTCTCCCCAAAAGAGAACTTCGCCTTAATCTAATTATTTTATCATCATCATTAGCAATAATTTTTCATGAAAATACCTGAAACTAAGCAAGCTCGATTGTAATTTGCATATACAGACTAGATTTTCTAAGAGCCACGTAATTTCTTGACTTTAACTTATTGCGGATAATAGGTGTATGATGCTTAAAAATCGATTTCATTATTCTTATCTTTTATATCTTTTACACCCAATCCTTTTGAGATTCCAAAAGAGACAACCCTCTAATTTGTCTCTCCATCAGGTAGATCCTATTTTAATAACATAACTGTGAAATTATCTCCACATGACAGATCAATTATCTAAATTTCTTGAATTAATGGATACAAACATACATGTGAGTTAGATCTTTTTATAGAAGGTAGCGTGGCATATGACAACTTAGTAACAATATGCTCTTCTACAGATTAATCGATTGGAATTCCAAGCTATCCATATTTATTGGATCCGCATATCATGTATTCCCCAATATCTTTCGAATAAAATAGCCAAAACAGAAGATAATAACTTACTAGTAAGGGCAACAAAGTGTGAGGAGCCTACAGATATTTTAGTCACTAACTTAGATTTAATTTCCTTAGGCAATGAAGATGAATTAAGAAATGGGCTCAAAGTTCCCATGCAAGTAAATTTAGGATCTGCTGCTAATTGCATGTTTCATGGATCTGCTTTTTTTTATTGAACTGATACTAATGGCTATCTCTTGACTGAAAATGTAGATCGCTTGGATTTGTACCTTTTTTCCTCTTAAACTTAAAACAGAGGTTATGGTAGCATTTTTATATAGTCTCTTTACTAATTATGGTTGTAAATGGATGTGAGATCCCCAAAACCCCAAAACCCCAAAACCCCAAAACCCCAAAACCCCAAAACCCCAAAACCCCAAAACCCCAAAACCCCAAAATATGACAATTATTTAAGTTTAGCTGCTTGAAATAATTAAAGATATTTTAAGATTTTTCTTTAAGATAATAAATATTTATACAATATCAAAAATATACTTAGAACAAATTTAAAAATTTATGAGCTTAAAATATCAGATTTCGTGATATTATCATGGAAAAACTGACTCAATCTAGAGGTGTCAGCTCAATTTTATCATCATAATTATTAATATCATAGAAATAATACAAATTTTAGCAAAAGATAGAAATAAAAATAGATCAGACAGCCAAGGGAGTAATCACTGATTTGGCATCAGAAACTCTAGTCCAAAAAATTGTCATCACTTAAAATATAAAGTATAAGCTTAAATTCAAAAAACTATAAAAGCATTCTAAAATGATCAGGGCAAGGATAATATTTTAATTCACAATCTTTTCATTATAATCCCTTAATATTTATCATCACCAAAGTGATAAAAGATTTTTAAAACTCAGATAGGAGCGAAAGAAATGTAATTTTTTCTTTTCATACTTAGTAGTCAAGTCAATTGACAATCATCATTGAAAGATTAATAAAATATATAGAATCTAGTACTAGTGTAGTAGCTTTAAAAAAAAAGTCAGAGTTGGTGGAATATCTTCAACCAGTTACAAAACTGTTTGGAGTAGCAAATATGATATGCATCATGCATAAAGTACATGTATATATAATAATTTTCAGTCTTTTGCCATTCAGCAGAGTCTCAGTCTGGGGCGGCATTATTAAACTCATCAATATAAAGTTAATCGAATTACATGGAGTGAGATATAGAATCAGAAACGAGGAATAGCTGTCGATCATTCGATGCAGTCAGCCCGTCCTAGGTTATTCATCAATGATAAATACTTTAAAAGAGAGAGAGATATAGACAAGTAGCTTAAAATTATAATTGGAAGGCTCAGATTGCAGTTAAACGAATCCTCATAAATAATAGGTCCGCCCGTTCGTATTGTCCTCCCAGCCAGAGAATCCTTAAAATGATATGTGTTGTTGTTGCTACATTTAGTTAAGAATTTCGGATTAAGATTTGGAGACATAGTCATGAAAGATATCTTAATGATTGTATTAGCAATAGAATGTTTTGTTAGCGAAAATATTAGTCAATAGAGAATAAAAGATATCAGAATAGCGTATAGAGTCAACAACCACTTCAGAAGCAGAACTGGTTTTAGGTTCCCCAAAACCCCAAAACCTTATATTTTATGGTAATATATTATATTTATAAAATTATTATTCTATTTTTTATTTCAAATTAAAAAAAGCAATAGATTAATTAACTCAATAATTTCCAGATGCGTTCTTGATATCTTTTATGAACTTTTTAGTTCTAGATCTTAATTCCATTAGTTATTTTTCAGATTATTGTCTAAGTCTCTATTCCTGTTAATATTTTTTTAGAGTTTAAGTGTTTTATTGCTTAAGTTCTAGGTTTCTAATTTACAGTTTTTATAACTTTTGGTTTAAATTATGTATCTGCATTATCATCTCATGATAGTCAGACTGATTGTGAGCTGTATCTTTTAAAGTAGAAATGCTAGACATATTCTTTATCATTTTATTGCTATGATTGCTAAAAGCAACTGATTTTATTTATTATTCTTAGGAATATTGAGCATTATCATCTTACAATAATTACTTTTTTTAGATTAAATTCTATTCGATATTTTAACTCTATTTGCATAGAAAGTCCTTCTTAAGACTCTAGCTTACTGGAGCATTTAAACTGTCAAAAATTTTGATTACACTGGCCTTTGGCGTGCAACTACTGGGAGTATTGGTCTTGCTGAATTTTAATCCGTCATTTGAAAAATCAAGCGTTTTGTTGTTAAATTTGAATTGTCATTTATCGTTTCGGCTTAATTTTTTGCTTTGAGCGAATATCTATCCGCCTTTCTTCTACAATTTATTTCTATTATTATCTTCCCCACAGTCATTCTGCTCCTTATCACCGCGAATTCTTGCAATTTTTTACTACATCATCAAACCGTAAGCATTTTTAACTTCACTAATCCAAGCCGATATATTTTTCAGAAATTGAAACTACTTCACCAAATCTAAATTCTTTTTGGATAAAATCTATATGACATTTTAGAGCCTCATTTCAAACTGCGTTCTGCCTTATACAGACTCTTTTTATAAATAATTCTTTAGATTCCTTTTAATTATTCATGTATTTATAAAGCAATCTTTTAAGAGAATATTTGTCTTAAAATATCTGACACATTATTGAATACTGCTATTCCGAATAACAATTTTCTTACTAGGATAGCTTAATCATGTTATATCTTAAGCAACCACTATAAACAAATTCATTATTTACTTAAGATTAGCCATATGAGATGTCGATACTGCATCAAGCTGCTGTGAATTTATCTTTGCCCCGTAAATTCGTATTTTATTAATAGTAGACGTTACATTTTTCTGTATTGAATCTATTGATAGTTACTGTACGGGTTTATTAGAGGGATAGAATTTAAGATCGCTGTTGCATGGATTATTAGAGGTCTATTTTCGGCTTTTTTTAAAAATTTAATGACTATCTATTGAAGAGTATTGTAAGAGAGTTGGCTATTAAAGACTACGTAATTGAGTGATAGATGATGATTTATGAGGAGTTTTTTTATTATTTTGAAGAGGAGTTCGTTTGTGATTTTTTAAAGTTTAATGAAAATTTGTGCTGGTTTGCTCTTGCGAATTTGATTTACATTATTCAAGAACTTAATTAATTTTTGAGCCTTAAGATGGTAGTGAGTGATAATTGCCACTATTAACATTACTCTTGGAAATTTATTAAGAATTTATAGCTTTCCTTGATTTAATCGAGTTATTGCTGGTACACCTTTGAAGCATTTTTTTTTCATTCTGGCTATTTCAATTACAGTAAAAATCTTATTCATCAAGGTGAATCTGTGTTTAAAATTGAATTTATTTCTATACCGGTATTTTCTATTATTCAACATTTGAATCTTCTTAATCTAGCCCTAAATTATTTTTAGTAGCTCATATTCCCATCCTCCCCTTTTAGGAGTTTTTTCAAGAAAGAGGAGTACTCTAAATTTGATACTGCCTCTGGATCTAACCCCCCACACCTGACTATTGTTAGTCAATAGACGAAGCTATAACACTCTCAATATTGATATTAATCTCTGAGTTTGTAAATTCCGATGATGGAGTGTAAATTTATTTAAATTTCATTAATCCGTTCCCTCCAATTATTTAACCAGTATCACTCAACAATTTTATTTAACGAATAGAAGATGAATCTGAGTCAGCAACAAATAGATGTCCTATCGACGCAGATGCAATTCCATAAGGAAATCTAAAGCTAGCTATTTTGCAATTTCCATCTTTATAGGATGATTTTTTGTCACTCTTCTACTCAATTTATAAATTTCCTGTGAGAGTTGAGACTTTACTAAAGCGAGGGGTTTTTGCATTGAGTTAGATGACCCTGATTGAGTTATTTAATTATGTGATGTAAAGAAGCAAGTTTGAGAATTTAAGGCTTGAAGTAGAAGTATCAGTTAGAGTAGATTAAATTGGTTTATTAGATAGTGAGACATTATCAATAGATGAGCTTTTTGGGAAGGCTATTGATAATTTCAGCGGTGTGTTGAATTTACAATGCGATGCTGGACCATCTCTATGACCTGGTTAACCAATTCCCTATGATGGTACTTAAAACTATAACTTTACTTACAGCAATAACTTAATAATTTTTTGATTCTAAATCATACTCAAAAATCTGATGATTTTAAGAATCTGCAAAGTAGACTGAAGATCCATTGCATACTATACCATCAGGACGGATAAAATGATTTCTTCGAGAAGTTTAGTCCAATTCTTTATCATTATCAACATCATTATGACTAGATCTTGATTTTAGTAAAAATTGAGATGATTTCATTTATAAATCAAGCATTATTATGGATGAGTAGCATGTGACAAGAATTAATCCATTTGAAGTTAAGGCTATTCCTCTAGGAGAATCTATAGCTGTCTCTTCAAATGATCCACATTGTGAGCCTCTATCAATAATTGATATGATACATAATTTCAAATTAAATTTACTTCTTTCTTAGTAATCCGACAAGTGTGAAGCAATGCATTGTCACAAAATCGAGTACTCTCACAGAATGATTTTAGCAATCAGCAACAAAAAGATAGCGATCATCTGGTGAAAAAGCTAGGCCATTTGGAGATGCGAACGAACATTAGCTAGATGATAGAATTATGTAATTTGTCATATAAAATTATGACCTACTCAAATGGCCCATCTTTCCCTCCTGGCTTTAGAGTTTTCCCAATAATTACAGGTAGCTATGAATTTGTAAGATCAAGAATCTTGATATTAAAATGTAAAGCATCAGCTAAAATTTTGAAAAATCAATTAAACAATTATTACCGATGGCGAGCAAAGAATGATCATTAGACAAAGCTATATCTGTAGGATTTCCGATCGAAGAATCAAAATTTTGTAAATAAGAAAAGATATTTTCCTTTATCACACCTGTTAATATAAAATTCCCTCCCTATTCCTTCTCAAATGCTGATGAATTTCGTGAGTGATCTTAAATCATCGCATCAAACATCTCCCTATTCGTGTTACTGCTATTTGAAAAAAAACTTGAAGAATTAGTTATTCTTCTGCCTCATTCAACTGATTGATTATGAAGAAATGTCGTGACATAGCAATTTTAGTAAAATTCGATTTTTTGTTACATTTAAATATGAATTTAAGTTTATAAAAAGATATCATATTAAAACAGAGTAAATAAATAAATTACGGTACTTCAATCTTATATTTTTCAAATTGATATAAGCTCAATCCAAACAATATAAAACCATTATAATTGACATCAGTAATAGCTTATATCAGAAGTTATTAGAGCAGTGAAATCTTTAATTCGTACCTTTCCTGAATTCGATGGGTCTGCATACTCTAAAAATGCTCTATATTAGTCATTACTAAATTTATCTGCTGTTTTTGTTAGTGCATCCTCAAGAACCTAGATGTCAATTAGGCCTTTGCCTTCATGATCAAATGTTTACAATGCTCCATTTAAAATTTGGTTTGGCTGAACATCCTTTTTAATAACTCCCGATTCTATCAATTTTAAGAATCTTTACACCTTAAAACTGCCTCATTTTGTTGCATCCACATATTATTAGCATTTTTTGATATCAGCATGAGATGGATTGTATCCGAGCATTCGAAGAGCAGTTCCCAATTCAGTAATCATTATGCGATTCCCGAGTTAAGACAAAGAGCTGAGAATGAACTTTATTTGCTCGACTTATTATTATTTCATTTTATTTGTATTAAAATATTTATATGCAGCTTTAATATAAAATCAATAAGATGTAAAGAAATTAGTAAATGTCTTTCAATTATTTAATAAAAAATTTTGAGATGTAATCTTATATAAGTTAAATCTGGTAAATTGTTAATATTATTCGCTATCCTTAAGAGATAATTATCTTAATACAACTTAAATATAATTAAATTATTGTAATATTAATTAAAAATTAAAGCAATTTATATCATCAGATGAATGGGAATTATGCTTTTAGAGGGGTTTTGGGGTTTTGGGGTTTTGGGGTTTTGGGG
>NW_028292556.1:0-11461 GCF_964200805.1 Pocillopora damicornis
CCCCAAAACCCCAAAACCCCAAAACCCCAAAACCCCATAAATTATAGTTCAATATAGTAATTATAAATAAATATTTTTTATTATTTTAGTTGGTACAAGTAATAATTTTTAAAACATATATTATTAAGATTAGATTTATTTTTTCAAAGGTTGTATATTAATATTTCATAAATACAGGTGATAAAAAGCTTTATCATTAATTATAATAGGCAAAACATTTGTAAATACATGTAACTGATTCGAACTATGGTTGCAATAATTTTCTTACTAAATCATTGAACCATGCAAAATTATTCATCATTTAATTTATTTAAGCTGTTTATTATTTTGTCTTAACCAGCTCTACTTCTTTATTCAACTAATTATATATCTCAAAATAAATTTCAATCGTAAAATCTCAAATTTTTAGAATTCTCTTCATACATAATAAGGGATATCAGTATAGTTTCACCCCAAAACCCCAAAACCCCAATACCCCAATACCCTACAACATGTATTAAATTTATTTAAAATCTAGTTCATGTAAATTTATATGCTTGCCCATCCAAAAATTTTTTCAATATACATTAACTAATTTTTCGATTGATTGTAATTATAAGAAATAATAATGAATAACTATTAAGGATAAATTGTGACAACAATATTTGGTATGTCAGTTGCTAGAAGAGTTTCATTAGCGTTTATATACATATCACAAGCAGGCAACTGAAACTATCAAATTCGGTTTCCTAAGCCGGCCGAACCAATTTGTCAATTATGTGAAATTATGTGGTATTAAATTATGTGAAATTATAAATTATGTAATTTTATGCATACTAGCAAATTATGTGAAATTATAGTTATGTTGAATTATGCGGACTCTCACCTACAATCCACAAATTATCTCTCATCAACATGCTTTAATTTTTAAAATTACAAAGCTTTATACTCATTCAAGCCATCAAACAAACTAAACAGTAGCGTTCTTCGCTTACATTTCCCTGTCTTTTCAGAATTTTTATGATGATGTTTATCATTGCAATATAAATCTCCAACATATTTTGATTAAAACTTACTCTATGATAAAACGTAATCTTAATGTTAGTATCCTATAACTTATTATTAATACACATTTCTGCTTCAAAGAGGCTGGGAGATATCTCACACCGATTAAACCTAAGCTATCAATATTTTTCAAGTCTTATTTTATTTAATATATTCGTCAGAGATGTTATCTAAGAATCCCCAAAACCCCAAAACCCCAAAACCCCCCCCAAAACCCCAAAACCCCGCAGTTAATAAAATCAGCTATGAGTTAATTTAGATTTTTGTTTGGTTAGACCCCAAAACCCCAAAACCCCAAAACCCCAAAACCCCAAAATACCGCTCTTTAAGGTTCATTTATAATTTGTGATTTAAAATTTAAATGTTACACATACCATTCTTATCTCTTCAATAAATTAATTTTATGCAAAAATATTATATTTGTTATATATTTGAGTTATATAAATATGTTTTTACATGCTCTCATCATAAACATTATGACTATCATCATCATCATGCATATCAAATATGATCACTCTCAATTTCATTTCTATCCTGGCCCGAATAAATTATTAGCTTGAGGTCCTTTCGGATTCACTCCCTATGGTGCTCCTCCACCACCGTTAGGTATTAAGCCTGGTTGACCTTTTCTTAAAGGATCTGCTGCATTTGCAGGGCCTCCTGATCCAAGTGGTCCACTTCCACCCTACTACTGCATTTTGGGGTTCATTGATTGATGATTATTAATCTGCTAGTTCGTGAAGTCTCTATTCATATTTTGATTTCCACCTCCTCTATAATTTGGGTTCATGTTTGGGTTTGAGTTTTTGTTGGGAAGGATTGATTGTTGAGGAGGGCGTCTTTATTCAAACTATATGATATTTTGCGTAAAATTAAATAGCTCTTACGTTAGGATGATGATGATGATTATGGCTAGATGATGAAGTTGATGGGGTAGAACTAGATGACGATGATGATCCCACACTATGCATTGATGAACGAGCCTCAATCTGAGCATCTAATTATTAAAGTCCTCCTCCGGATGTTAGATCAGGATCTCTTTGTAAAACTCTCAGCGCCTTCTTCATTGTTTCAAGAAGTTTTGTTAAGTGCTCTCTTTAGTGTCTAACGTGGGGAGGCTATGAGTAAATTAATAAAACTGCATCTAATAAAAATTTTATCACTAACCTCTCCAAGGGATTCTATCAATTTACTCCTCTTATTAATTTCTGACAACATTTCAATTTGCATAGACTCCTAAACCTTTTTGACCAAGAAAAACCCAACAGCTTTTGGAATAGAATCTCGAACTGATCGAATGACAAGAGAGAAATAAGTATCAATTCTCGCTCTTATTTCTTGAACAAAGAGCTTGGTTGAGTCAAGCTGTTACGGCTTCTGTTGGTTTTGACTTCCGTCGGAGTTCTTCAACCCTGGGATAAGATCTGTGCGATTTTTGATATAATCAAAGTCGTTTGTGAATAGATAACCTCCTTCAGAGTCGACAATATTTTCTACGATCTCCCTTGTCTTCTCTCTTTCTCTGAACATTATACTCGATACAATCTCCATTATTTAGGAAATAAATGATGGAAAGCGTTGAAAAACTCTACCTGCAATCGAACTGGCTAGAGCTTATAGGTATCCATAAGTGTCCATTACACAGTTAATAGCGGGGTCCTAAATTTTATACTCAACTACACAATGTAGTAAATAAATACCTTGATTCGCTCAAGTTGTGGGCTGATCAGAGAGACGAATACATCTGCTGACGGGAAGCCCGGAATCGTGTCACCTTAGTGATTGATTATTACTCGCTCGATGTCAGCGTCCTAATAATAAAAGATATTGTAAAGTAAAAATTCGCTTACCGTGTATTATTTTGTGACTCTATAATCTCCAACAAACTCCTTCAAAAAGTTATAAAACAATAATTTAATTTTAGCTCCACCAGTTAATTATCTCTAAATTTTAGGGCCCCTAGAAACATCATACTTTCCTCCAATTGTACTTTTAAAAGTGTTACAAAATTCAGAAATCATCTACCATAAAAGCTGAATCTTTTCATGCTAATTAGTAGGCATCTGCGGTCCTAGCTCTCTTAGAGATGTTTCAGTTTACTTGATCTTTTGCCCAACATCCCTCATTATATCTGGTAAAAGCCTTCGGATATGTGTAAAGAAAACTTTCATCAGCTTATTCGTCAGCACTTCACATCCTAAAACTTCTGGAGGTAGAGTACTATACACTGGATGATTTCTAAAGAAATCTCTCTCAGCATCCAATGCTTTCCTAACTCTGATTTTGTCTATTATATCTTTCTAGCTTCTATTTTTCACACCAACATACCCCAATCTAAGTGGAACATCCTACCCGGTAAGCATTCTTCGAGCATCAGTACCTGCGTCCATGATATCGATTTTAGTTATGACACCAACCGTTCTAATACCTTTTGGATCAAGAGCTCTGGCCATTTGAAGTGCGTCAGACGTTGTCAAGTCAGCATTAGCCGGGATAACACAGAGTATTATAGTCCTTTGGTCTCCTACATAGTGCTCAGCCATTTATCTTGTAATTCTTTAAATGTCTTTAGGTTGATCTGAACCAGCCAAGGGAATTCTGGTAATCCCAGGTAAGTCAATAACTGTAAGGTCAGGGCATGTTGGAGAGTATATTGTAAGCACTATCGGGTTATTAACAATATTTTTCTTCTGCCCAGCGATTTTATCAGTTAATCCCTCAATAGATTCCCTTACTTTATCAAAATCAAAGAATTTTTGATTTGGAATTTATTCAAATACACCCCATGGCTTCTGATTCCAGTCAGAGAGATGAACTAAACGTAATTCTAGAGGTCTTCGCGTGACTACACCCTAATCAACCAATTATTAGAGACTCATCATTATACTTTTTCTTTCAACAAATAAATTCTCTACTTACCTCGCCTCTTGGAAGAAAATCGATCCCAACAATAGACTCTAACACCGAGGACTTTCCTGAACTCTGCATACCCAAAACAGCGATCCTTGGAAGATTAATATACTGCTGCAAACCAACATCTCGTAATTCATCAACAAGATTAATAAGTTTTCTTAAATGTTGGAAAATTAAGCCGCCTGAGTCTCCTACAGCTTATTGCTTGGTCATCTTATATTAGTTATATAATTTTTATAGATTTTTGAAGTTTTATTATATATATTTTTATGTATCAGATATTTTAAATATAATGCTACTATTTTTGAAATGTACATAACATAGTGGAAAACTATTTATTTAAAATATAAATAAGAAATTGAATTTAGAACAGGCACGATTAATTAAGTATGTATAAACAAACATCAAATTGAATTTGCAAATTTCATCACACTGCTTTATTATTTTTTATTGTTAGATTTCTCTTTTTTCGAATTCGATAACAATTTTATCTTCTAATGCAGCTTCAAAATTATATCGGTGGAGTCTATCAAGTTGTTTTTCATACTCGAACTCTGTGTATGGAGTGATACGCTAAAATATTAAAAAATTATACAATAGCTTAGATAAATTTTGATATCTATTTACATACTCTTTCAAATAAGATACAAAACCTTTAGGCGGCATTGGGTTCTAATTGAACTTCTCAATCTCTTATCTAATACTCAACTGACCTTATACATCACAACCATCATCGACCAAGTCATTTTTAAGCAATCCTACACGATGTTCCTATTACGCTATCACATAATTTATCAACATCATCGCCATTTAGTTGTTCTAGATCTGTACAAACCGTTTAACCAGCTAGTTAAGAATCTTTCCATTCAAGTTTCTCATCTTCTTGTTAACAAAATGCTCACTTATCTCTACCAACATTTAATCCATTATCATGTTTTATTTATCGTCAAGATTTTTGAAGTATGAAAATGCATCAGATAATATCTTTTGAATAGATGAGTTCGAGTTCTAGCCTACTCCATTCTTAAGCTCAATTGAGTATTTGATAAAATTATTGACATCTCCCATTCGGCAAAACATTGTTATAATAGAGCGGTATTCTTACGGGGTTTCAAATATATTTTTAGCTTCTTTTTATTACTCTTTGATTTTTGTATTTTGCCCCTTCTGTTTAGTATTATTATTATTTGCTTCTTTCTGCGCAGAGGATTTCAAAAACTCTCCAAATATTATCTTCGCTGCGGTGAATCTGTTGTTTGCTGATAGTTATTTAATGAGTTAGAAGTAGATTTTACGCTGTTATAGTTACACCAAGCTTGATGTTCAAATCGTTTGATTTTCGCCATAGTTATTAAATTTAATATTCTTCCTCAATTGCTCAAAAAACGCTACAAACTCTTACAATGTTCGATACTTGATATATCGCATCACTAAAGGCTTAGCCGTAAAGTAATCGCAGTTAAAGTACGAAGAATTGCTACCGAGGAAGAATAACAATCGTTTAGCATCTTATTCAAAGCCTTTACAAGATTCAAAGTACAAAATTACATCCTAAACCATATCAACCGGCAATTTCGGATAATTTTACTGGCTGTTTTAAATCCACTCCTTAATATTCAACCCAAGTTGCACTGGAAAGTCATGCTTCTTACAAGTTTTGATAAAAAGTTATATAAATTACACATCAGGTGCTTGATTATATTTCCTCATATGCGCGATCAACTTCTTAAGATGCTTTTTCTTCTTCTTCATGAATAAAGATTGAAGAATAGATTTATACCCGAGAAGGGTGAGATTCGCAGGAAAGATGTTACCTTACAGCAAAATATCATCACTTCTCCGTTGCTACGCAATTGCCTCCCCTTCATTATCAATTTAAACAAGCTGGCCTTAAAAGGCTTACTCTTATTATTACTCATAGTTCATCTGCCTCTTCATCTATTTTGTTTTAGCTTTGCTAGATAGTGGGGATGAGAACATTCTGTACAAAAGATACTCAATATTAGGGATGAATTTGTTGATTTAGTGCGATTGTGATATCAATGCAGTGACAAATAATACGAGGTCTTGTTAATTTGATATATTTCTAAGTAAGTATTACGTTGTAAAATGTTATTTTACCTTATATATTCTTATAAAACCTTTCTGACTAATTAATTCTCCTTGAATGAGAAATTTTTCTAAAAGAATTCAACATCATACTTCAGCTGAGCTTCTTTTTCTTGAATTATTGATTGTTTTTAGTGAGGGGTGATGACATTTAATTTATTATCTTATAACCCGTCATTTTTAGTTTATGATTGAATAGCATCATCTTTATCCCGCCACGTTTCATCTACTTTTTATTATTAAATCCGCCCATTTTTGTTGAACAAACCTTTCGTAAAATCAAACATCTTCTTAAATAACGGCTTTTTACTTTATTTCCTATTATTAATTTACTTAGCTTTATTTTCATTCTCCTTTGCTTCTGAGCTGTCAATTTTTTACAGAATTTTTAAATAGTCCTTAAATGAGTCTTTATTATTGCTGCTGCCACTTTCATCTTATAATTAGCTCCTCTGGTTGGAGCTGAAACATCGACGACTGCTAAAATATGACAGGGATGTAATTTTAACATGGTTTCTCTAGTTTCTCATAAGAATGCCTTTCCTTTCTTCGCTTCTTTTATTGAACATCTACCCGATATCCCCAGTCTTCTTTAATATTTAAAGCTTCTCTTTTTTGTATGACTCGAGTTGATTTATAAAATTATCTTAACTTATCACATTTAAATCAATATCCTTCCAATTTATGTTTTCGTCGATTATATTTTAATCTATTAAGTCTTTTAATGAGTAGTACTTGAGACCCTCTCGACTTAGTGAGTCATTTATATACTTTCTAGCCAAAAAGTGAGCTAATTTAGGTTCCATTCCTTGCTGAACTAAATTGTAATAACGATCCACCAGATTCGAATATCCAGATAGCATTGGATCGAATACTCGATGCATATTGTCAAAAGATATTGTTTAATTCATTTAGAACTTGTATTTTTACTTAAACAACCCCGTCAGCATATAGTTGATAGAGGCAAACATTTTCTTAGCTCTGTCATTGAGTGCTTAATTTCCAAGACCGTGCGTAAGCATAAAATCCATAATTTACCTAATTTTACTTTAGTTCATAATGCTAGTGAATGAACTTTGACTCTCAAATGAGCATTTAATTTAATGTATGTACCTCTCCATTTGATTTAGCATTAGCATTGTATCTTTGTGTTAGCTAATTTTTTGCATTTTTTGCATTGGCGATGCGTATTAAAAGCTTGGGTAGGTGACTAAATTCCCAGGAATTGGAATATCATCCTTAGTTATCTCCGATACATCGGCTTTTTGCTCAGATTTTTGCTAGTCTACAATCGACAGCTTATAATTTAGCAAAGTTTCCAAATTGTTCGCAAGTAGTCTTAAATCAAACTCCTAATGAATCATACCGGTACTTAGATTATCCCTTTATTTCGAGAGTATCTGTGCTAAATTTTTAAAAATCTATGCAACCCCTTAAAACTTATTATAGCGCGAGATTAAATACACAAAGTATGCTTTCTATCTGTATTACAAACTCATAGTCAACCTGTAAGCTATGTCTTTCTTCCTGCATGAATTTTACAATAAAATATTGAACACTTTCTCCTGAATAAACTCATGACTGTTGTTACCACCATTCAATAAGCTTGATAAATAGCTGAAGATCTCAGTAAAGAAGCAGGTGGTGGTTATTTATTTCTGCGAGTTCATTAAGTAGATCTATATTGCAAGGCAGTTTAGTTATTTACTCTATTTAAATCTAAAATACTTTAATAAATTATGATTAGTTAGTTAGTTACTAGTTGAAAATGGTATGAATTTAGTTGTAGAGTTAAATTTTCTAAGACTTGAGATGCGTTTTTAGGCTGGTTTATATTTATCTATTCATAAATTGCTTAACCTATGTTGATTGATAAGTTGTTAGTTAGTAAGCTGTAAAAAAATTATCCTTACATTATTATCATATCCATTATGCTTGATAAAGGCGGTTAGGTAGTTGAGGTAGTTTGAGTCTAATCCTGTATCAAGATGCTACATAATGTCTTATAGTTTTTTCATCCCACGAATTTTGTGTTAGGCCGATTTCGCTTTAATACTAAGCCTCTTTACTTCTCTTATTATTTTTTAGTGGAATTCTTATTTATTAAAGGGGGAGTGTTTGGTAAATAAATTATAGCCTTTGTAATCTAAATGTTATGCATGTATGTTTAATAATGATATTTACTATCTTTTTAATGATTAATGTGTTTAATTTTACTATTATTGACTTTATTATTGTGATCTTTGTTAATTTACTACTACTTTCCACTTCGATTTGTACTTAGTAAGGCTCATCATATATAAAACACTCCATCGATTTTTCTTAATACAGTATCCGCTGATTTAGTATTATGAATTAAATGTCTGAGCATCTTTAAAATCAAAGTTATTAGTTATTAAATTAAAATTAAAACACTTAATTATTTAAAATAATATTAATACCGGTATATAATAAATAATATATCAAATCAATGAATCATATTTAAATATCCATAAAATCTGAAAATAAATGCTTATTAATAAATATTTAAGAAAAATAAATCTTCTTCTCCATAACAAGAAAAGATATTTTTATTTCTCTCTCCAATAGTACTACTCCAGCTCAATGCAATAAGAGTCAAAAACCGAAACGCTTCTGCTAGGACTTGGCAATCCACTTCTTGATATCTCATCTTAAGTTGGATAGGAAGTTCTTGATAAGTATGAAATGAAGACAAATTCAGCTATATTGATGGAGGAGAAGCATATGCCCCTCTTTTAAGATCTTGTAAAAATGCCAGCTGTCTAGTTCATTCCAGGAGGATCGACTTTGAACTCGATTCGTACCTCGCAAGTAAGCGATTCACAAGTATTATGTATGCAATTAAGCCTATCCAGCTTCAAGGTGGATGTTATGTATCCATTTTGACGTTTCTTAATAGGCGATAGTAGATTAAAATCTCGTTTTAATCACTTTTGAGCAATTAATTGGCTTAACTGTTTCATGCCACGAGAATATTTTAAGATTAAATATTAAATATATATATGCATTAATGTGGAAATAGTTCTCTCATTTTTATATTAGTGGATGCTAAAGTCTCAGCATTCTGGAAAATGTGCATACATGGGATGTATCAGCAAGGACGATACTGGAAAAATACTTAGCGATATTCTGGAGAAAGAGACTGTCAATGCTTGATTCAGTATCGACTAACAAACTCCAACTGGCAAATGTGCAGTCTTGGTGCATGATAATGACAGAGCACTTGGTGCTTATCTTGGGGCTGCCATTAAGTATCCAACTTAACACCTAAAATCTAATATGGTAATGATATTTAGTCTTAATCAACTAATAAATGTATTAAATCTAACCAACTATTTTTATAGTAACTCCTCGAACAAGCTCGCTTAATCTACTCAGCCGCATTCTTCCTTACTAGCAATAAAGAAGCCATGCTCTAAAGTGCCAAATATGCTTCCTAAAACAAAAAAAAATACGGCTTCAATCTCTCAGCCTTCTTCCTCATCGATCAATTCAAATAATAAATGCTATAACTCATCAAAAACTCTGACTTTGTCTTCGGAAATGAGACATAAGCCGCTCATTTCTCAAAAGCTCACGAATTCGGAACAGAGAAGATTGTGTAAATTGCTAAAAAAATTGCAGTGATGGAGAAAGTAAATCAAGATCACCCGAGGTATGTTATTATTACTCAGGGAAAAGACCCAACTATCGTTGTGAAGTATGATCCTAAGAGCCCGAAAGATTTAAGAGTTGATGAGTATCCAGTGATTACTCTTCCAAAAGAGAAGTTAGTAGACACAAATGGCGCTGGGGACTCATTTGTTGGAGGATTCCTAGCCGAGATCGCGCTAGGGAAGAGTACTGAAAAAGCAGTAGCGGCGGGATAGTACTGTGCAAGTGAGATTATCAAGAGATCGGGGTGCACTTTCCCAGAGAAGATGGATTTTTAAATTTGATTTATTGATTATACGTATATGTATATCTCATTAATATTCGAAGTTACATAACATGTATATTATTTAGTATATGAAAATTAGTATATAAATTACTATTAATGGTTAGTTCTGAATATTAATTCAGCATATTAACAAAATAATAAAAAAAAAACATTAAGTAGCAATAAACATTTAAATCTAATTCAATTTCTCAGAACAAATGCTTGACTTGATCATTGGACAAACTAAATTTATGGTTTTTAGACAAGTAAAAAGGAGGGGTCTTCTTATCATGGTCAAGAGAATGAATTTTGGCTCCTTTATCTATCAGGAGCTTCAATACTTTCACATTACAGTTCAACTATGCTGCATACTTGATAGCCATGCATCTTTTCTGTTTACTAATATATTTCTCTTTAATAATTCAGGTGCTATGTATTTTTAATTTAATTTGCATAGCTCAATTATTAAATTACTAGGCTCTATTTTTTAACCTCTTGAGTACATAATTTCAATACTCTAAATATTAATTTTTGAGTATTGTTATACCTGATTGATGGTCTTTATATCTTTTGCTCAAGACCTTATAAATATTTTATCATTTTCCATTTTATATCCCAACAAATCCTCTAATTTTTACTTAAATAATTTGGATTATCCCTAAGTTATTTTCAATCATTAAAATACTTACCGAGTGATCAACCACAATTTTGTTTTATATCAAGTCTTAGCCCACGAGCTCCAATGCATTATCAAATAAAAACTCGATGAGTTTTTTATCATCAATCTTCACTGAGATCTTACAACAATCAGATATCTGTAGTTGATGGATAATATTGTTCAAGCTACTTGCAGTATTCCTTTTCTTTTCAAACGCTTCTTAATTGTGCTCATCGACATCAAGCTACTAAACAGCTAGCTTCATCACTTCAATCTCTCTTTACCACTTTCCAAATTAGTACTATATTCCTCTTTAAAAAGTGTCACCTGTCTCTTTATAATTTAATTTAATTTTTGTGAAATGGCTTTGTTCACATGTTTTAAATATTTACACAGGAACCAATATAATATAGCTAAATATATTACATAAAATTATTGAGATATACCGGTATAAATATATATAAATAGGGCTTTCATTATTTCCTGAACATCTTATTTAATGAATACTGTAGATCTAATAAATCAATATATTTTTATTACCGGTAATATTTTTAATAAATTTATATTTTTATTGCCTTATACCTAACGATAGATTCCCTTAGATTGCATTAGAAAATATAGGACCCTCTAAAATGAATAAAGCTTATAATTTAAGATAATTTTTGCATAATTTAAGATCTTTAAAATATCTATAGATATTTGTATCATAAGTCAAAAATTATATAATCAATTGATTCTTCATCACTTGAATTTTAATATCTGGGGTTTTGGGGTTTTGGGGTTTTGGGGTTTTGGGG
>NW_028292557.1:0-2000 GCF_964200805.1 Pocillopora damicornis
CCCCAAAACCCCAAAACCCCAAAACCCCAAAACCCCAAAACCCCAAAACCCCTAAAATTATATGTAATTATATTACACTAGAATGTTTAAATAATTGAACACATTAAAAGTTTATTCTATATATTTACAAATTTGTCTATTAGAATCATTATCGCTTAAAATTATATTTACGAATGAATTTTTATAATAAATAAAAAATCACATAAAATCTATCAATATACGTATATATACTGAGCTAACTTCCTTCTAAAATGGACTAGAATTATAATCTTCAGCAATGAATTATCATCTTCATTGATTTCTCTAATATCAAAGCATCTGAAGATATCAACAATTAAATGCTAACTGACTTTGTTGAATTACTTGAAAATGAGAAGCGTGTAGTATACATTACCATAATTACATCAACTTAATCCATGGAAGTTGCTAAATAATTTTAAGAGCGACTTGCACTTCAGTTATAAAATTCCCAGGTTCAGTTTAATAATTAAACGAGCCTCATTTAAGCGGCATGGAAAATTCTACTGGCAGCACAATCTGGGAATTTAGTTGGTTTGGTTATGGACAATCAAAGTCAGCATTTTATGACTATCCCTCATCAGAATGTAAAAATTACAAATTTTTAAGGGGTAAGAAATTTAAATTATTGGCCTACTGCTAACTATGATGAGATTGATTACAATAATGATTCTGATAATGAAGATATAGAATAAGAGTAGCTAGTAGGGAATCGAGCTGATTTTGGAAGCTCTGCAAAAAATGCAGATGACTAAATTAATTTCAATTATAACTCTTACAATAATTTTCAATCTCCAATTTGCAAACTTAATTCAAACAATAACAATAATTAAATCCCGGTATCAAATGTGACAAGAAGCACGGCTCCTTTCTAACCCCAACAACATCATTAGCAACAACATTAATCTGCGATGACTCTTAATTAACCTATCTCTAACTTTTAGCATCATGAGTAGCAGTAGTAGTAGCAACAATTCTAATCATTAGACGACGATGAATAATTTTAAGCATAAGGCTCTAATTCTTTTCAAGATCATCGTAAAAAGTCTTTCTACGTCTCTTACCAATACCGTAATCATTTAAAAAAGCTGTTTCAAATGCTTGCAAAGGCTTTAGTTCAAAATGTACCCTCTAATGTTAAAGGATTAATTAATACTTGCAATACTTTATGCTAGGGTTACGTTTCGAAAGCATTGAAGAAGAACCATGATAATATACAATAAGATGTCTTAGCGTTTGAGTTTATACAAAGGCTATTTATAGATAAAATATTTTTGAATAAGACGGTTCTAGAAGGGATAGAGATGGGGAAATTTGTTAGTATTAAAGATTTATAGGAAATTGACTAAGTTTAGTGCAGTGACTAGACGAAGGATTTTATTACGAAGAAGAAGCAAGAAATGAACAAGAGAATAAGCTAAACTTAGGAGCAATTTAATAATACTGCAACATTAGCTGCTGAGTCTACCTCTGAAATGTAGTTGTAGTAGTAGCAATAGCAATAGTAGCAGCTATTGCAGCAGGAATAGTAGTAGCATTTTTAGTAGTAGTAGTAGTAGCATTAGTAGTAGTAGCTTTAGTAGTAGTATTCTTAGTAGTAGTAATAGAAGTTTGATATGGTAGGTTCTGTTAAAATGAATAGACAAGAGTATTCTTCAGAGTAGCAAATGAAGCAGCAGATGAACACAATCTCAGGATGAAATAAGTTTGGTGATAGAAACATCAACAACAACAACATCAACAATTAGAATATTAACAAAAATTTTGGCGATATTTAAGAATAAGAAGAAAAACTCTAAAATTCCGTATATACAATTGCTTAAAAGATAATTTAGTTATTCAAAAAGATGAATTTGTCTGCGATTAAAAAAGAGTAGAAGCTAAAAAACTCTGTACAAAATTTGGTTAAAAATGAGGGAACTCGATTGAATAATAATGATATCAGCTCTAATGTTGTCTAGATTACTTAGAAAATAATCGAT
>NW_028292558.1:0-6000 GCF_964200805.1 Pocillopora damicornis
GTTTCATATAAAGTTGCTACTCAAACGTGATGATTTTGAATACATTTGCCTAAATCTTGGAGGGAGCCATTCTCTTGACATCAGGACATCATTCAAATGATACAAAAACATCAAAAAGTCACGCAGCAAATCTTAGCAAAATCTTGGATACCTTGAGCCTAGCTTTTCAACAGATCCAACCAATCCAACCTTGCCTTGTTGGCCTCTGTGTCTGCTTCCACGGTAGTAGCCGCAGCAGATGCCTGGCCAGGTGGCATCTAGACCTTGGGCATAGATTTTCATCTATGGCAAAATGACGATAGCCAAGGCGTATCATTCTGATTTTCTGTCATTTAGTGGGCGCATTCTCATTCAGAATTGACTTGCAAATAAGACACCTCAGGCCATGAGGTTTTTATCGCGGGAGTATTCGGGAGTGTGCTGAAACATTGAATCAAGCTCTTTCAAAGCAGTTCCCACACCATTGAGATCACTTACTTGAAACCCTGGCCTGCTTGTGATGATCATCATTTCCAGGAAGCTCACTAATGATAGGCTCACCGCCCGCATCTAGAATCATCATCCTAAACAGTTGCCACCAAGCACGTGTCCTGTCTGACTGTGGCGACACAGTCAGGGACCTCCACATGTCTGCCAGTGACTGCCGAAAGCTCAACATCCTCTGCAGGTTTTCATCTGATTCGTCTGTGTTCTGCTTCTGGAAGGGATCCCTGCTGAGGAGCTCATGTGCCGGCAGTCCTTCACTGAGCCGCAACATGTCGGTCATGGACCATGCACCACAATTTCCATCTGCAGGGACGGCCACTGGGAAAAGGCCAAGCGCCATGTGACACCGACTGACCAGCCGCTTGAGAGAAACAGATCGGTCTGAGACAAAGGACAAATATTCCATGAAATTCGCCCATGCTTCTGGATCCTCATCCTCACAGGTGAGTGCCAGGGCTGCTTCTGTGCTCTGCTTCTCACGAGCCTCGGCCTCATCAATTACTTTGAGTATGTCTGTCACCTTCATGTCAGACTCGATGCATGGCATCCAGTGGTTGAGTTCCCAAGGTTTGTCGCATGCTTTGTAGTCAGCTTTGGTGCAAATAAAGGTCAACGTCATGTCGGTGCTTGGGTGTACACAAGGAGGGAGGCTTGGAACAGGTATATCAAAGAGTTCTTCGACAAAAGTGGAAACATGTCTGCCTTTCACAAGGTCACCTTCCGTGTTCATTGTCAGGCGGATTTTCATTCCAGTCTCATGAGCAAAGAACAGGAGGTCAAGTAGTTCTAGGTACACACCATCCTTCGCAACCTGATTCGCATGATGTTGCAAGTAGTTGAAGATCCTCTGCTCCTCGTACTCTGCCAGAACCTGATCAAGCACCAACAAATTCGGGCGCATACCTAGGGCCATGGGGGCTTCATTTTGATCAGTATATCAACAGAACAAAACCTTGAATACCTTGAATACCTCGAGCTAAGCTTTTCAACTCTTAACTGTGGCAATCCAGCTGCGAACCAGATTGATCTTCAGATACCTAAGCCACTTCAGCTTTTCATCCTCTGCAGTGTTCCCCAGCATTGCCTCATCCATCTTGGGGACTGCAACTTGTGGCTCAAGTGCGTCTACTGGAACAACCTGACTGCGGCGCGGTGTCAACACGAGCCGTGAGAGTCCAAACGGTCCAAAGTCCAAAGAAACAGGGTTGTCAAAATCCCTTGATCACAACAGCATGAAACAACATCTTTTGACCACGAGCAAAATAAGCAAAGTTTGGAATACCTTGAGCCTAGCTGTTCATGTCTACAAACTCTTGGCACGCTATGTAGCCACTGCTTCAGAAATATCTGAACTCTTTTCCCACGATTTCCCGTGCGCATGCTGCGCTGCAGACGTATCCAAGGCCTGCTGACATGGAACAGTTAAATTTCAATCATCTGATTGGACTGTCCACGTGCCCAACAACAACACTACAAGAACTAAAAACACATCAAGATCATCAAGCACGTGAAATGGCATCTTACTGTCCACGACGCCACTCACAATTCAAAACAGGAAAGGACTAGCTACCTGACGCAAGCAGGGATGACTTCAATATCTTGAATCTGAAATGTGATCTCCCCAGCCACACCCATGATATCTATCACGCAGCAACCTTGGCTGCCTCAACTCAGGAAGAGAGAACAAGGGTATTTTCACCCACATACGAGATCATACGAGGATCATGAGGTGCATGGGCCGGCATATCCGTGAGCATTGGCTCCTTCATGCGGTCCTGATGGTCCCGACTGGTGTCACCAGCATGACCCTCTTGCACTGGTTGATCAGAATCAGGTGAGTCAGGCAAAATACTTGGAAGGAGATCGGCAAGAGGAGAGGTCAACACTCCGCTCCAAAGTTCAAGCAACTTGCGACAAAAGGCTTCGGGATAGGCTGCGGCACGCCTGACATCCAGAGTTCAAAAGCTTGGCTTAAGGTCTGATCAATACGATCAAATTGGTGCTTGCCCAGGTGTGGACAAACGTTGGGCCCCCGTGGTTTTTATCTGTGCAACTCAGTAATACCCTGGTCCACATTGATGTTTCTCATTCGCTGCCCCCCCAAGAGCCTGTCGAAACTCTCTCGGTGCGCCCTGGCTCGTGTTTCACGCCAGCGGATGGCTTGACGCCGATGGTATGTCATTCTGCGCTTCAACCTCGGAATTCCCGAGGCTCAAAGATCCTACCACATCCTACCAGCCCCACCATTGAAAACATCAGCATCATGATTGAACTATTGAACATTACAGTGGCACCTCAACTGGCCCGAAACATTTTGTGAAAAAAACGACACGGCTGGAAACCGCTGATGTCCGCGCAAGTTGGTCAGAACCGCGACGTGGCCGTTCACAACATGCCCGAACAACCCCAACCATGTTGTCACACTTGCCATCAAGAGCAAGTTCTTGAGATATTGAAACTCTTCGGTGCGCAGCAGGTTACTGTCAACAGGCTGCACAATCACGTAGTACAATCGGCGCACCCCATGGATGTGCTCCAAGAGCGATGCCTTATGCAGATACATCTGACAAGGACATCAGAAAGTGAATGTGATTCCGCTATTCTACATAATCATCATAATCAACATATCTGATACATGAGAATCATGAGATTTAGGATACACATGATGCATGAGGATTCAACCGATGGAAATGATGAATATAAATAATATAATCTTCACATTCCGCAGATGAGTCACGAGGTTTTTCGCAATCGCTAGGGACAGTCTCACTTGAAAGGAAGATCTGTCGCCGTAAACGCCATGCCTCATGGTGCTCCTGCGCCAAACCCACGCCCAGGATGGCGGTTCGGCCACGAGAATGCCCCCATCCTTCCTTGCAAAGCAGCGGTTTGGGATGACATTGGTGTAGGAAACCAACCCCATTGCCAAGTTCATGTCTGCCATGTGCACCATTAAAAAGTGACAGCGCTCAACCAAGATACATTTGCAACATCTTGTCAAGCCAGCAGAACCAGCCGGCCCTACTCAAGATATCGTGGGCACTGCCGCCCAAACGGATATCGAGAGCTGTTGCTCTGAACCCGTGCTGTTCCCACACACGTTGGACGGACTGTGCGCGCCCGAACAGCTCCAGTGCATGCAGTGTGCGTGATCCTCAGAGAGGATAGAGATGCTATTACGATGCTACCAGGTTTTCATCTAAAGCAAAAGGTTTGCATCTCAACATGCATTTATTGCAACACAGTGGCCAGTCCAACCTGTGATGTACTCCAAGATGTCGCTGGCATGGTGCTGCGGTACAAACCACTGAGATTCAGCGATGCTGGTGAAGCTGTCAGCTGGTGTGGCACACACGGAAACTGTGCCCACCCAGAAAGAGACGACACACAGGCTGCAAAATGCCATGAAGCTGCCTGACAACCGATCTACGCCAAGTACGCCAAGTCTATTGGAAAATCCCGACCTGACACCCAAGCCGAAACAATGACCACAGAAAGAATCACAAAGCGGCTGAAGGAAGCTCTGAAAGCAGCCATGCATGTAATGCAGCGCTGCAGTATCTGCAGCGCTCGTCATATAATATTAAAACCAAGGTGATCAAAGATATCAAAGTGGCATCCTAGTCCTAATCACCCTGCTCCTGCACAGGTTTCCATCCCAGCGATCCATACTTCATGTTTGAAAAATCTTGAAAAAAACAAACGCACATAGACCTTGAGCGGTTAGGTTTTCATACTGGGATTCTTTCGCTGGTATTTGCAGGCTTTGTATCACCCTGACCTCTACACTGTGGCATACTGTGGCATTCTGTTTTCTCTGCTGGGCGAAGAAGGGAAATCAACGCAAACAAAAATCCAGAGGATCTAGCGGCATGCCTGTTTGTGACATTCATAAACAGCAGTCTCGGCATGGAGCAAAAGACCTTGTGACCGAAGAAGCTGTCTTGCCTTTGACATGCTTGCAGCAAGGTCGGTGGAACACTTTGCCTGTGTTTGGGAAGATGACGATTTCCTCTTCAATGTGGACTGGATTAGCCTTTGGTGTCCGGAATCGTTTTCGTGTGGACAAATCGGCCCTTTCTGAGACGTCTACTTCAAGAGATTCACTGCTTTCACTGTTGCGTCTAGGGTTTCTCGCACCATTGCTGGAAGCATGGCGTTCTGAGCGAAAGAAAATGCAACCGAGCAGGAACACATTGAGAAGCAAGGAACACATCAGCAATGAGATGATGAATGTTCCCATATCCATGGCTTTCACGCAAGAACAAACTAAGATAACTAAGGAGCAGGGCTTGAAACTCATCAGAACCCAACACTGAGGCCAGGAGGACGGCAGGAGGACAGTGCTGGCAACTCTGGTTCATCACATTCAATGAAAACAATGGTCGGTGCATGTTGATCATGCTGGATCCTCATGGAAATATTGGAAATGAAGCTCAGGCCGGAACCTGATTGGAAAGCTCAGCGGCGCTGCATGCGTCTGTCTTGGCTGCCTACCGACGGGGCATGATGAAATCCTTGCACCAAAGGCATCAGAAGATTCAGAAGCGCAAATGTCATCAAACCATGCAATCACATCAGTTGCCAAACGTTGGGCTCAGACTTTCATTTCCGGCATGATTATGAAATCACAAGATTCCCAAATGCTGGACATGTTAGTGGATGGTCCCGTTTCATACAAAGTTGCTACTCAAACGTGATGATTTTGAACACATTTGCCAAAATCTTGGAGGGAGCCATTCTCTTGACATCAGGACATGCTACAAATGATACAAAAACATCAAAAACTCATGCAGCAACTCTTAGCAAAATCTTGGATACCTTGAGCCTAGCTTTTCAACAGATCCAACCAATCCAACCTAGCCTTGTTGGCCTCTGTGTCTGCTTCCACGGTAGTAGCCGCAGCAGATGCCTGGCCAGGTGGCATCTAGACCTTGGGCATAGATTTTCATCCACGGCAAAATGACGATATCCAAAGATATCTGAAGCTAATCTTTCTCATCTTTCTGGTCATGTTAGTGGATGGTCCCGTTTCATACAAAGTTGCTACTCAAACGTGATGATTTTGAACACATTTGCCAAAATCTTGGAGGGAGCCATTCTCTTGACATCAGGACATGATACACATGATACAAAAACATCAAAAACTCACGCAGCAATTCTTAGCAAAATCTTGGATACCTTGAGCCTAGCTTTTCAACAGATCCAACCAATCCAACCTAGCCTTGTTGGCCTCTGTGTCTGCTTCCACGGTAGTAGCCGCAGCAGATGCCTGGCCAGGTGGCATCTAGACCTTGGGCATAGATTTTCATCTATGGTCATTTCAAAGATATCCAAAGCCAATCTTTCTGATTTTTCTGGTCATGTTAGTGGATGGTCCCGTTTCATATAAAGTTGTTACTCAAACGTGATGATTTTGAACACATTTGCCAAAATCTTGGAGGGAGCCATTCTCTTGACATCAGGACATGATTCAAGCAACACACAGCAATTCTGGCAAAACCTTGGCTACCT
>NW_028292559.1:0-2000 GCF_964200805.1 Pocillopora damicornis
CCCCAAAACCCCAAAACCCCAAAACCCCAAAACCCCAAAACCCCTTTAATTTTTAAATTTCTTATAATTTTAAAAACAAAAAGATTTAAAAGGCACTCCAGCCATTTAAAAAATACAATTTAGTTCATAGTTGATTATAAATTATATTCTATATTTAATTATAAATTTTCATTTATAGAGAAGTTGCCCCTTTGCTGCAATTATCTGGAAGTTTTCCTTTCGTAAAAAAATGATGAGTCTAATTAATTTTTTTGTTAAAAAGTGTATTAATATCTATCATCAGTTTTACTACCAGAATTTTTTCTGTAAATTAGAATTTAATAATAACATCGAAGGAGCTTATTTCCAATATGAAGCTGAATGACTCTAATTGTAAATAGAATACGACTCAACAATCCAATATTTTTGCTGCCAATCTTATTATTTATTCTTAATTTAGCTTCTAATTTAGTTAAAAATCTCGCTAAAATCATACCACAATTTGGATTTCCGATACTAACTCTTGATCTCTTATAATTTCAAAAAATTATTCATATTATTTTAATTATACACATTGGATTACTTGTAATTTTATGGACTAAAATAGACTCCTTTTTATATATTTATCCTTATCATTTATACTCAAACTGATAAGAATCATTTAACTTTATCCATCTCAAGATACAAGGGTTTTCATTTAAATAACGAACCCTGATTGAAGTATGATAATCTTCTGAAAAATAAATTTATTCCTCACTTAGTATTTTAATATTTTTTTAAATTGGTACGTATTTAAATTAATAAGTAAACAATTAAATACATCATTTGAATAATAAATTTATATCGCCACTCACAAATATTAAGTTAAGAGCTATCATTATATTTTTCTTCTCAGAAAACTAAGAAATAATGTTCCAGCAAATGATGCAGTGAAATTAATCCAGTTAATTGTAGTATTAGAGAATGCAACACTATAGTGAATATAGTAAAAGAAGATAATTGGAATAATAGCAGCTATTATTAGAATTGTCATTTTATTGATTGGGTTCTAATGGCCTCCCTATTCAAAGTTACTTTAGTTAATAATTGAAAAATACATAGAGAGGTATTAAGAAGACTAGATTAATAAGAATGATCCCATTAATTGTATTTATAAATTGGAAAAAAAAGAGATCCTCCTCTATTGAATCGCTAAGTGCGAAAACCCCATTTGAAATTGTTATCAATGAGCAAACGCATAACTCTATTAAAAATCTAAAAAATTATATTAATTGAGCATCTTACCTTGAGGCAACACAATCTATTAGAAAATAGAAGAGAATATATAAAATTTCAAAACCAATTAGACTGAAAATTTTATTTCCACTGATGTGAGAGATCAATTCATACGTAAAATTGTATTCATTAAACATACTTCCAGCTGATATTGAAAAGAAAAAGCAGCATAAAATAGCTATAATTGTTTGTTTTATCTAAGCTTCTTGGCGCTGCAATCTGATTGATTATTAGAGTGTCTATGCTCTACAAGCCCTATCATTGGTAGAGTTCTCTGAAATTAATCTTAGATTATACAAATTAGGCTCCTTGCCATTGTATTATTGTTAGCCTTGCTCTCCTTGGCTTTCAATGCTAATTTTTCTTTTTATTAGACGTTTATGCTGATGATTTTCTGTTTCAAAGCTTACAATAGTATCTTAATCTTGAAGCTCAGAATTAATAAGATCATCATCTGCAAGGAGAGAAAGGGTAGATGAAAATGAATTTGACATATTATATATTTCTTAATTAAAGTCTATTATATAAATAAATAACTTACTTATCTAATCAGTCTATTGAATCAAAGATCGATTCCCTTATTACATTGAAGAAGAAGCTTCGGTGATTGTATTCATTTTGCGTCGACCTCTTGCAACAGGGGCAACTGATAGCTCTTTAACACCGTGCTATTCTTCAAGGAAGGGCTAGATTACCTAATATTTATCTATACATGTATTACTAATTTAATTTACAACAGGGTTTGA
>NW_028292560.1:0-4000 GCF_964200805.1 Pocillopora damicornis
CCCAAAACCCCAAAACCCCAAAACCCCCCAACCCCCCCCAAAACCCCAAAACCCCAAAACCCCAAAACCCCTATTATATTTGAACTTTTATGGTTTAAATATTATTATTATATGTTCTAGAACTTAAATATGTAAATAAAAATTAGATAGAATCCTAATTTAAGATTTCTGGGTTTAATAACTAATTGAATTATAAAATCTTGACAAAATTCGAAAAAACATTAAAAAAGTAGAGATATTTTTTCACTCCCATGATCAATTTATTCTGTATTATGATACTTTACTTCATGAATCTATTACTTGGACTCTATATAATTGATATAAAAATAAAAAAGTAAATGATAAAAAAATAAGGATTTCTTTGCCCGTTTTATATACTACTTAAGTTATTTATTATCAGCAGCCTACAAGAAGATGATTTCTAGATTTTATAAAGTTCTGAAATAATTATTTATTCCTAATTAAACGAGCTATTCTTTCTTCGTTAAATTTTTTCCTGCTTAAAGGCTGTACATATCCATAAAAATAATCACATGTAAATTTCAAAATTACCATTTATAATAATGTATAAAATATATAGAAATAAATTATTTTATCTTTATCATAAAAATCCACCTCAACTTATTAGCAAAGACTTAATTTTCTCCTCCAGACTGACACACAGCATCTCTTTATTTGATCTAATTCGAATAAACCCGATTATATTAATCTTATAATTCAAATCAGCAGCTGTTTTATTCTTACTCTTCTAGTCCTTATTCAATCTTAGCGATAAATTCAACAAACACTCCTCACCTGTTTGGCTTTTGCCCAATAAATTAGCAACTATGAATTTTCCTGTGCAATGAATCTCAACTATATTGAGTCCAATTTCTGCTGCAATTTACTCAGCAAATTATTTCAAAGAGTCATCCGGTCTATTAACATTTTCTTCATTAGCCTCGCTTTTTTTCTCGTCTTATTCCTCTTCTCCATTAAGATGCTACTTTTTCTTCTTTTAACTATCACTGTTCATGACAATCTTTTTATCAACAAGAATTTTCTTCTCCCAAGTGAAGCCTTGCCATTTTTATTTAAACAACCCGGGTTCTAAGCATTGTACTTCCAATCTCTGCAACTTATTCACAAAATTAATTATCAAATTGTTAAGCACCATTACCTTAGCGGATCCTCCTCTCGTTCCTGAATATGTAATGAAACCATACACTGTTATCTTCTCTGCTCTCTCAATTTTTACACTCACTCTACGAACGTAATATTCACCGGCTCCAAGTGTCTGTGCGTGAATCCGGTCTGAGACTTTAGCTTCTCCAAGTGTGAAAAGCTCAAATTGAACATCTTGTAGTGTACGAGTGGTCGTGTTTTTCGCTGTGATTTAGATGAAAAGAGCGTATTTTCCTTGATGAAGTTTGGCCTCCGCAAATATTGGATCATTTTGTGCTGTAAAGCTGTGGAACTTTGATGATATTACGAATTATTCATATGATTATTCATTTGCTTATTCTTTGAATTTTGAGAGCGAAATCGAGCCAAGCTCTTATTATTGAGTAAAATAGTCGTAACTCTTAATTGAAGTGGGCTAACTCGGAATCATATCAAGAGAAGTCAATCCAAGTTAGCTGGTTAGTCCTGATATTGATGATATAAAATTAGCAGATGAGGAGGTAACAGGAATACGTTCAAGCTGTCTGAAACGAATAGTGGTATCGGCTTTTAACTTTTAAAATTATCAAGATTCTTCATTTTCTGTTGATGAAGCTTGATTGATGACGTCTTTGGGTTCTAAAGATGTTGATGCTTTTAGAATCTCCCACGGATACTACTTTTATCCCTCAACTAGGTCATATTTAAGATTATTTAAATTAAACTAATTTGAGAAGACTTTTTCAATTTGAGCAGAAGATTTTTACAGATTTCCTCGATTCTTAAGACTAAGAAGCTTGATGCAAAATAAAATTCGTTATTTTCTGTCTCTATGGGCTTGCTTCTAGCTTTATTTGACTGATGCAGAGTCAATTAGCTTAGCAATGGAGCATAGTAGAAGTAAACACTTTAACTCATTATTACTTCTATTTTATTTTACTTCTTAAGATCCTTGCATCTATCTCAATAATACTTTAGTTACAGAAACTGAAAGCAAACTAGCTAGATAGCAATCAGGCTTTTAAGCAATTAATGCATTTCTTAAGGCCTTGTTTTGTAGATTCGCATTTTAATTCAGATTTTTCGACAAGTTTGCTGAGTTTTACTAAATCATTTATGTGCCGTAGCTCCCATCTTCTCGGATAATTGTTTTAGCTATCATTTTTTTTCTTTGAGATGACTCTTCATCATTGACTAGGTTGTGTTACTTACAGTCACTTTTAGATATTTCTCGTCTTAAAGGTAGCTCTCCAACTGCGTCTAAAATTGCTTCAATAACATATCTATATGTTTATTCATTAGAGTATTCCCCCAATATCCAGATAATTGACCGTAGAACTATTTTTTAGCTGTAAAGGTCTCCAGACAATGCGTTTGATAACTCTTTTATGACTATCAATTTTACTTTTTAGCTATATTCGATTGCTGCTCTTAAGAAATTTAGAGCCTCATCTCCAAGCTTCACAGCGTTTGAAGATAGTTTTCTCTTTTTACTTCTACTACTCTTGTCAGTAGTATCTAATGAGCTCTGATTGCCCAAGACCTTTTCCATAACGCCTTCATCTTCTTTATTTGAACTTTAAAAGTTGGAGCAGATATAATACTTGACAATCGTTCCTATAGCAAGTTAAAAAAGTTACCCCTTAAATTTTTCAGCATGCTTTCTAATTTGCTGCATTAACAAGAGCTTGTAGGCAAATAATTATTCTAAATTAGACTATTTTTGCGATTCAATTCGACGTATTTCTCCTAGCATCATCTCTAATACTTATCTGCTATTTCTTTAAGAAGACAGTTCAGAAATTAGAAGAAGTAACTTTCTAATAATTTAAAAGCTAGATGCGTTTCATAGTAATCCAATTAAATCTAGCACTCTTTACTGCATTAATTTAAAGTGCAATTTATGCAATCTTTGAAGCTTATTAATAACATTTAGCTTGATATTGTTGTCTGTTTGTTATTGTAACAATGCAATATAGCTCTCAATTGCAAGACGAATATCATTTGCCAATGGACTTAGCTAGATCAATGTATCAGCACATTCAAGAAGCACAGATGATGACTTGGAGCTGGCAAACAACTGCAATAGCTTGAGGAAGTGCCTTTTCTGCTCTGGTTAGGCTCTGCATAGCTTTCGAACCAATTAAATAATTGAGAGTTGAAAAATGTCTCCGCCAAGTTCAGCTAATGGGTCATCTAGACTTCTATTTGATACAAGTGTCCATAAGTATTTTAAGGCCTTGTTTCTATCCATACAAAACAGATAAATAAAAGCATTTCTTTTAGTTGACAAATCTGATTAGTTTTGAAGTAATTTTTAAACAGGATCTACTGAGCTGATTAGTGAATCTTTTCCAAACTGAGTGAATAGTGAAAACAAACAAGTTACTGCATTTCAACGAACGTAGTGATAGTTATGTTCTAGGTTCATTATCACCGATGGAATCAAGGGTTACACTAGATCGAGATGTGGAATTCTAGCAAGCATTCGAAGAGTGCGGCCCCTTATAAATTAGTTTGAGTGATTGAGATCTTTTCTAAGTGGCTCTGCACAGAGTAAGAACTCTTAACGAAAGACGCCCTTTGCATCTGTCTTTTCAACCACTTCCCAATACAAGAAAAGTAGCTTCTTAACTGCATGATCATTAATTGAGGTCATAAATTTAAGAACCGGAAGAAATAGACGATCATATGATTGATCGGAGATGATCATGCGAATGAGTGTTGAGAGGGCTTCTTTACGAGCAGATATCGAAAGTTTGTTATTGGTGAGAGTGTTTTTTAGAGTTTCAGGGGCTGGTGCAGATTAGGAAACATCTTAGCTATCAATGATTAGAGTACAAGCTTCATTGTAAAA
>NW_028292561.1:0-1000 GCF_964200805.1 Pocillopora damicornis
CCTAAAATAATAAAAGTGAGAGGATTTTTGAATATAAAAAGCCTATAAATTAAATTCTGATAGAATAGGTACAGTCAATTGGTAAGAAAAGAGAAAATCTTCCAAAAAAAGAATATTAAGTTACTTTCCCTTCATGTAAGATTTTTATCAGTAATTAACTTAAAATTTGTTTATATAGATGAAGATATGAGCAAAATATTAAGCTGATATACATGTATTTAAAATTATATAATCTGACTTAAATTTTTAATCATGTATCATTTTATAATAAAATCCTCTCTCTTAAATCTTATTTGATCTGACTGAAATACCAGTTAACTCGAAAATCTCACTTACTATTTTTAGCTTAATCTTTTTTCAAACTTATTTGTACATCACACAAGATTCTGGAAATTCCCAAATTTTAAACTTAAATTACTTTTAAATGAAAATGAAAAATGAAATGGTGATGAAAATGCAAGCAAGTAAAATAACTCTAGTAACTTTGTATATTTATATAGAAATAAGAATTAAAAGACAAGCATACTCTGTCGTCACCTCTCTCCTACATCAAATATGAGGCACTTTCAATCCTCCATCCAAACGTATAGTCACACCAGAAAGGTATGAGTTTTCAATGATAGCACCCACAATATTAGCGAACTCTTCAGGCTAAATTACAAAATTTACGTTAAGAATTAATAATTAAATCCGATAAATTATCAGAACTCAAAATTGTATAGACATGCTTACTTTTCCGAGCCTTCCTAATGAAATTGTTCTTGCGATTCCTTGTATAATTTTTTAACTAATTTATTTTCCAAGTGGTGTGATGAAAGGCCCTGGCGCTATGCTAATTACTCGAACTCCCCATCTTCCCAAGTCTCTTGACATTGGGAGAGTCATACCGCTTATAGCTGCTTTGCTAGCAGAATAAGCAAGTTGACCTCGCTGGCCATCTTACGCCGCTACAGATGAGACATTGATGATGACACCTCGCTCGCCATCAACCATTTACAGA
>NW_028292562.1:0-6711 GCF_964200805.1 Pocillopora damicornis
CCCCAAAACCCCAAAACCCCAAAACCCCAAAACCCCAAAACCCCTAAGAATATATACCCCAAAACCCCAAAACCCCAAAACCCCAAAACCCCTCTTTGTATAAAAATTATTATTTCAAGGTACTCTGCATATTTTGTTTATCAAATATATACAATTTTTATAAATAACCCCAAAACCCCAAAACCCCAAAACCCCAAAACCCCAAAACCCCAAAACCCCAAAACCCCAAAACCCCCCCAAAACCCCAAAACCCCATATTTAGTTACATGTAATACAAAAGCATGCATTTTATAATCAACTGAATAAATATAACATAAAAACTATCTTACATATTTATATTATAAATTTAAAATATTATTTACTTATCAATCGATCATCAATCAATGCTTTAAGAAATAATCCAACACTGCAATTTTAATATTCCTCCTCTTATCAGGTGATCCTGGCCTTCTTTTAGGAGCAAAAGTTGCAAGCGAGGAAGAAATAGAATTCACACTCATATTTATTGAATTTTATTTCGTTTTTGCCTCTTCAATTGCGTAGGAATCATTTACAACTGATCCCTTTAATATCTTCGGAATAACTGATTGCTTTACGCCCGCTGAAACACTATTATTTTTACACCCACTATTTTAATAGTCTTATGTCTTTTTAGATTTGTATGGAGATTTCACACAGTTATTAGGGTTTAGGTGATAATCTTGTGATGATGGCTCAACAGAGAATCTAACTTCATCATCGCATTTTTTCATCTTGATGTTATGGCACAGTTTATCTTACGGTGATTTTACATGGATTTCAGGGATGTTTAGAATTTTGTTGACGGGTGAGAGTGGTAACCCAGTGGGTGGTTGTACTTGATTTCTTTGTTGGATTTCTATCTCGTAGAATTGGCTTAAGCTCTACTTGTTGAATTATTTTGTATGTAGAAACATGCTCTAACATTTGGAATGGTGATTTTTCTGATTTTCTTAATTGATATTGTTTTTTTGGTGAGGCATTTCAGAGGGGGGAAGATTTAGAGCTCCTTATTGAATGATGGGTTATGAAGGGTAGTCATTTTTTGCGCCTAAATTGCTGATTTTCTTATATTTAGGGGAGGTTACATAGGACTTTGATCTGTTATGTGTTGAATCAATTATAGTATCAAGATCAATAACATTTAATTTAGAGTATTTCTTCACTTTTTTTGGAATAATTCGGCGATTAGGAGATAATAAACCATTTTTCCCTCTCTCAGATGGTAATGGCTCTAAGGATTGAGAAGCTGATTAACCACTTTAATTTTTCAACTCTCTCTTAGACTTCTAAGGCTAGAATGATGATTTTTTAGAAGCTACATCATTGTTTGATGAAAATGAGGAGGTAGTATTGTTTGTTGAGTGAACGACACTCAGTGCTGCTCTTGAATTTTTCCTCTTATATTATTTTTCATTTAGCATTGTCCCAATCGAAATCATTTTATTGCATTTGTCTTGTAGTTTTTTAATAGCTTGAGTATTTTTCAAATCAAGAGGAGGAACTTCTGCTGGCTTTTGCGTCATTTTCTTTTTTAACTCTCCAAATGTTTTGAATAGAGTGTTATCAACACCACATGTCAGAGTGCTTTAATTTGACAATTGATAGCTACTTTAGTTGATATTATCAGTTTAATCTTCTTCTTGAACTGGTGATATAGGATTTAATAACCAGATATGTAATAATTTAGCAGAGATGTACTCAGTGTCTGGATTATGACCAATTGTCTTATAAATTGACCTCGCCGCATGTGTAGCTAATTAAGCTGGTTTTAGCTTATTTTGACTGGATCTCAGGGGTGATGCACCAAGCTCAAACATTAGCTCATATATCTATGTTAGAAATTGAATAGTCTAATCATAGTTTATCAACTTTTTGCCCATACTATTAACGTCAAAAATAGCATCCAATCGCTCTTATATTGTTCCAGCTGTGAATAAAATTACTGTGGGCGCTACTATTGTTATTTTAGCAGATGTCATTTTCTACTCCTAGATATTAGATACATTGAGGCTCTCCTCTTTTGTCTTAAGACTATCCTCCTCTCTTCTCTGCCACTTTTGAATTAGCTCCCAAAGTTGAGCAACTGCAGCCTCGAAGATATTTTTAGGAAGATGACTATCATTGCCTAGAACACTGTCTTTAAGCAATTGTATAATTCTCTTAAATTCCCCGGATGATATCGATTTATCAGGCTAGTAGTCTTATAAAAGGAAGAGAAGATCTGATGTTTTGACATACCTTAGAGCAGTAGCCATCGAGATTTGTAAACCATTGAATTCCAAGGCTTTTTTCTTAAGTGGTGAGAGAAATTCAATATAACTGCTGCAATCATCATCTTAAGTGATTATGTTTTTTGACTCTTAATTCTTGTCATTAGCTTGAGACAAATGCTAGCTAAGCTTTTTAGGCTTGATTGGGGAGATAAAATTACTATCTAAAAATTATCTACCTCCGTTAATTTTATTTTCATGTCGGTGAAGGTTAAAATCATTTTCGCCCTTTTTATTATTCATCATATTATTTGTAAACTACTTTGATTGGTCAAGTAGCGCTCTAAAATTTGCAACTGCTGCTTACATCTTGTTGTGAGTTTTTATCACAGAATTTTGGTTTGGTTTTAAAGAAATCATGCTCTATGATATTCATGGTAAGTGTTATTGGCTTAATTTTGATTATTCAGCTAGATTTCTTGTTCTGTTGTCTACGTTCTTATTTTAATTTTTAATCTGGTAGCAAAATGCTCCATCTTTGCTTTGGGTATTCTCGCCTTCTTCATTTTGACACTGATGTTAAAATTTCTCCTACTTTTGCTCAACTGTTTCAGATATCATATCCTCCTAGACTTAATCAGAACATTTAGTCAACAATTCTTTAATTTATTCTTAGCCTTCGGATCTTGATCTTCTACTTGACGGTACTTTGCTCGTATGTATACTACCTATTTGAATTTTTTGAATCTAATCGCTTAGTCGCTATTCTTAATTCTCTTGTTTTTATTAAATCATCTCCTCCTCCTTTTTATTATCAGCTTCTTTTTGTAATAACACATGCTTATTTCTTTCCAATGAATGAATCTCCCAATCACTATTCTTTTTCACCTATCTTTCCTTTCAATTACTTAATTTTTTTAGCTACCGGTATTAACAATAGTGTGCCGCTCCTTGTTCTAACTCTGACAGCAATGAATTAGTAGATTACCTCAACACATTCCTGTTATTGCGTAAACTCGAAACATAATTACTCATTCAAGTAGTAGACTTTTTTTCTTTATCAAAAAGTGAATCCTCCTAAGTCCCTATCAAAAAGCTCTCGTTAGATCTAGGCGTTGACAATAAAGTATCCGGTAGTCCATCTCTACTCGATGTAGAAGCTATTGACTATAAAACTCTGCAGTCTTCTTCTTCAAAAGCTTATCTGCTTATCGTATTTGAGGGGATAGATACGATATTGCTACTTTATCTTATCTTGGTAGAAGGTTGAATCCCGAGAGAGGTTAGACTTTCTATACTTTAGATAAAGTTATAGGCATTATGATTATATTTGAAACTATCAAGAACGTTTTTGAGTAAATCAGGATTGCATTATGACATTATAAGAGACGACTTCAGCCTGTTTTGTGTTTTGATATCAACTCCTTCTAATATTATGAATGTTTAATGAAAGATGAATAAGACAAATAAGAGAGCGAGAGAGAGGGAATGATTTAATTTTTATTAAATAAATACTCTTCTCACACTCTTAGCTCGCTAGCTTACATAAATTATTAAGCAATAGAAGACACTATTAAAACGGAGAAAATTGTGTCTCAGGCAGCATTTATAGATCGACAGAAAAGTCAAGCTTATTATTACTCATCTTGTTATCGGATGTGTGATTATACAATTGTTTCGATTTTAACGTCAGAAAAATTATTTTAACAGAAAAAAATAAAGCGTCAAATTTATTCGTAAAATCGGGATTAGATAAATTTAAGAAGTTATATGTTTTTAAATATTGGTAGGAATATGTGTATAGCTTACATTTAAAAGTATATAAATACAAGTATTTGACGAATTTTATAGATTAAATTATTTTTTCGTTTAATTCTTTTATAAAAATGGATAAGCTATAGACAATATTAGTCACAATTTTACTTACCGTAATTGCCTTCACTAAAGCGTTTCCTTGCAATTCAAACGAATGCTTGTTCCAAAGATAAAATTGCGATGTTGGATGTATCTGTAGCTATGATTATACTTGTATTACAAGTTGTTGTAATAATTATTCATGCAGTTTTGGTTACGAATGCTTAAGTGACGGTGACAAAGCTGAGTTATATGGATGGGCAATCGCTTTAATCGTGATAGGGGTTATCTTTGTAGTTTTTATCTTCATTTTAATTTTGGCTTGCTGTTGTGGAATATGTGAGTTTATACTCTGCTGCTGTAGGAAGAGTGTGAGTGAAAGAAGAGTTAGATATAGGGTGCGATAGGTTGGGTATTAGGAGATTTCACCCAGTTATCCTTAGCAATATTAGGCAAATTATGAAGCTCAATAGTAGTAGCTTTATTAGTAGGGGAATTCAGTTCCACAAGGACAGTTTAATTAGTATCAGTAGTAGCCTGGGTTTTATTAGCAGTAGTAACAGTAGGGTTATTAGCAGTAGCTTTAGCATTAGCTATAGTAGCAATAGCCTTACTAGCAAAATAATGCTATTCCAATTTATCCAAATATATCTTGAGTTTCGCCTTATTCTTGCTTCTCTGTGGAAACTAGTTAGTGAAGGATATAGAATATTATAAATATTTGAGAAGCTGTGATTAAATAGCTATATGTTGATGTATATTTAAATTGTTAAATGTCTTTTTTTCAGATAGAATATTAAAAATATATGGATATTTTGAAATTTAGTAAAGCTATACCATTAATCTTTTTTTCTAAGACAGTCACTTTTGTACTTCAAAATATTTAATCTACATTCTTTCCAACTCTTCCGATCATCTGATATACCTCCTCGGGAATATTTGCCTAACACTTATGGCTTTTATCCATCATCGTAAAGCAAATGCAACAAAATATTCTTTTACAAAAAGAGCAAAGTCCAGCCTCCGATCCTAATAACCTCTTACCATAAGTAATACATTTTGGACAGACGCCGTATTTTTCACTCTATTTCTGATATATACATCTTTAGCCCTTTTTTATTTATTCTAAATAGTAATCAATTGACTCCTAGCAGGTTTTTTTTGAATGAGTAAAAAGTAAACATTTTTCGCAAAATTAATAATTGCAAATTAAACACCTCTGTTATTCATGATAATCATCCCAAAGCATTAATTTTCCACAATTTGGGCATTATTCCAACTTTCGATAGAAATTATACTCTTTTGGTTTTAAAAGCCTACTCATCAAATTTATGTTATCACCAAGAATATCAATAATATTAAGGTAATGAATATAATTCTAGCATATTAAACAAACCAAGGAATTGCGACAAACTTAATTGTTCTCTATCTTTTAGGAGAAATTTTTATACAGGCAATCTCTACACATAATATGTGAGCAAGGAGTAAGTGAAATAAATGAATCATTGCTCTTATATTACTTGCATTATTTGCATTTTTGTTGATTTCTTTTGGCTTATATGAATTTCTAATACCTTTATTATTTTTGCTATTTTATGATTTATTCATAATTTTAGTATATACTAGGAAACAAAACACGAATCGTATCTAAGCTTATTGTTGATTAATTTTTCGCAAATTCTTTTATTTATGGCTCTGGATCCGAAAATTCTTCATTGGCCTCTGCACCATTTTTCTCATTATCATTATTCTCATCATCGTCATCTTATTACCATTATAGTGCAGGATTAAGCTTAAGCAATTATATGGATAATTTTGTAGGGTTTCTCATCTTCCAGGCTTAAAGTTCCTATTTATATTACTCTAATTTCATTTAATTATTTTCCTCCCGGCATTTCGCACAAAAGCATTTTGAATCCAAAACCCTCTTTATTTCAGAATTAAAATCATTTTTTAGAGTTTTTTCCATGCAGAGCCTACAAATTATATGGCCACAGGATGGTGTCCATAGTTAACTTGCTATATCTACAAATTAACAATTATCACACCTCAAAACAAGAAATTCATAATTATCCGGAACATATAGTAAATTGACTGAAGCCTTAACTTTGATAGTGCATAAATTCTTAACTCTTAGCTTGAGGCTTTATAACTATTATTAGCTTGGTACTGATCTATATAAGGTTGAACTAAAGTGTCTTTTCCATAGAATCTACTCATATATTCATAACAAATCTAGGACTTATTATTCAACTTTTATTTTAACTCTCAATGTGTATTATTTTTACTCCATCTTAATTTTTAATATTTCATATTTTATGTTTAATAATAGTCTATTTTAAAGCAAAAATATCACTTGTAAGTTTTAATTCATTATATCATCTAAATTATAAGAAAATGGGTTTTGGGGTTTTGGGGTTTTGGGGTAAATTGAAGTTGCATCATGATGATGGCGATAAGTAAACTATATATCCAAAATATTTTCCTAAATATTGAATTGATTTATTCTAGAATTTATTAGTAATCCACCTTATAAATTCTTATCTGTATTCTTTATTAAATTCCAATTTTCAAAAAATTTACAAGTAGAGGGGTTTTGGGGTTTTGGGGTTTTGGGGTTTTGGGG
>NW_028292563.1:0-7485 GCF_964200805.1 Pocillopora damicornis
CCCCAAACCCCAAAACCCCAAACCCCCCAAAACCCCAAAACCCCAAAACCCCAAAACCCCAATTAATTTAATTCAATTATATATAGTTATATTGATTCCTTTTATTTTATATTACATTCTATTAAATTACATTAAATAAATATTGTTCCATTAATTAAAACACTACTCTATACTTATTATATCTTATAAAATATATTTGTGTCTTGAAATTAATTTATAAAAAAAAGAACAAGAACCAATATACAAATCCAATAACTATTACCAAATTAAAATGTCGTCCCCTTACAGCCGCAGTAAACTTGATAAATCTTTCTTCGATTAACTCTAGAACAGTCAAGAAGTTTTTAAGCTTTATTCTTTGTATTAATCCAAAATATAAAACAGATAAAAGAATTATGAGCCTTCCTTCGTTTCAAGAATGCTCAGCTCAATTGGCTCTTTTTTCTCAACTGTTGAAAAAGTTACTGGCTCTATATTTTAATAGAGCCTATAATATTAACCATGAACTATTTTATGGAAAGGTGACAACTTTATTCTACCTTCAGGGTTGAAAAACTTAGGCAACACATGTTACATGAATGCCTTAATATAGGTATGCTAATTTTGTTTTATTGTTATCTTAGTGCCTGTCAGCAGCACCATCATTCAGTCAATTTATGAGAGAAAAAGTTTGATAATTTTTGAGTAAATCTTTGCTAAGCACCATAAACTTTACTGAGTAGTAGATGAAAAATCAAATGGTTGTACAGGAGCTGTCAGAGCTTTTGTATAATTTAGATTTTTCTAAGATTGGTTGTTAGGGGAATGGATTTAACAATAATATTAAAGATAAAAACTCTGAAATCTTATCTTAACTATCAAAAAATGGAAAGAAAAAGTTGTCAGAGATATATTCAATATTATGCTAAGATTTCACAAGATTGTAAGAGCAGTAGGACTCTCATGAATTATTTTTATATTTTCATCATAGTTTAATCAACTGGATTAAATAGACAGCTGTTTATAGAAATTAGTACACATCTATGTAATAAATCTAAAACGCTATTTGTTCTAATAAAATTGAACGAAAATAAGAAGAATAAAAACACTAAATTAAAAGTTAATATCCCCAAATATACCATCGGCTAGATGTTGTTGATAAAATTCCAAACCAATAAAAACAATTTCCTCTAGATAATTAACAACCAAAATAATAATCAAAAATACATTAGCATATACCGTAGTAACCCACAGCTAGAAGATTAAGTATCTTTTCCCACTTTTCATCTTTGTCTTCTTGTGATGGCCTATTCTCCTTTCCGAAGAAAACAAATTTTTAAGTTGCTTCTCCTTTCTTAGGAATATATCTTAGTAAAATGAGGTGTCAAAATTGTCAAGATCTTCAAGTATTCAACAGATGCTAAAGCAATTGTTGCATATCCTTAGCAATTAGTGGTATAAAAAATAGAAATCCTTTAGATCTACACTTAACTCTAGAAGAATGTTTAAAAAATTATTTTGGTAAGGAGACAATAGGTGAATACCGATGTTTGAAATGTGGTTTATTTTCAGCAATTAATGAAATTGCAGATGAGTACAACAAATTGAAATCAGCTTCTAGCTTTAGTCGATTTAATATTCATAAAGAGAGCGATGAAAATAGGAATGGCAATATGTTTTTTGAGGAGTATTCTTGCTAGGATGATGTAAAAAATAAGAGAAAAAATAGGAGAGAGTTTACGACAAGATAAATCTTAAAAATTTTGAAGAAATAGCATAAATATTTAGCTGATCTTTATCATAATAATAAGGGAAATGGTATTTAATAAGAATAATTTAGTAAGTCTAAATATGAATAACTGTTTGTATTTGTTTAGAAAAGTTGTACGATAAATGGTTATAGCAATCTATAAAAAGTGCATAACGTCCTTATCTAATATAAATTCCCAAAAGGAATACAAAAATATCGAAATCAATCTCACCATTAAAGCCTCCGGAAATTTTAGTTATTCATCTACAGAGATTAGTATACAATTCGCAAGGATATCTTGCAAAAAATAACGATTTTGTTAAAATCCCAATATCGCTTAATTTATCTCCATTTGTAAGGCTTAATTGTATATATTGTAAATCAAGCAATATAGTTTCCTTTCTCTTACTCCTCTGGTAAGACTGAGTATTAACTTGTAAGCGCAATATAACATATTGGTCTTGCACAATTTGGGCATTATATTTCATACAGAAAAGCAAACAAAACGTAAATGCATCTTGGAGAATAATAAAGAAAAGAGCCCTCTGATACTCTTAATATAGAAGAGCTTTAAAGGCTCAAGCGCAAGAGATAATCAGAATAAAATAGTTTATGGGTCTGTTGCAATGATGACTATGTGTTTCCAATGTACTTGAAAGATATATTGGGGAAAAGTTTGTACATGCTATTTTATCAAAGAGTTAGAAAATAAGATTGATTGTATTCTGAAAAAAAATTATTTTTTCAAATTTAAGCTATAAAATATATTAAAGTAGTGTGTATCGATATTTTAATTAATACCGGTAATATATAATACATGCCTTGTAAAATATTTTAAAGACCACTATATTTTATTTTTTATTTTTTTGTTTAATCTAAAAAGCAATGAATAAAGTAGCACGTGTAAAACTTATGATTCCTTTTAAAAAGACTTGAATACTTATATGTATACAAATATATATAGGGTATATATTTTTATTATCGAATATGCATGAATATAGTATGTGTGCATATTCATCAATCATCATCATCCTCATCTTCATATCCCTCAAATAATGCATCATAAAGTTGTCTTAACTTTTACTTCAATTCATCATGCTTATATGCTTTTGCAAATTTATACCCTTCTCTTATAACCTTACCAAACCTTTCTCTCCTTCCGTATTAAATTTAGACTTAGCTTGCCACTTACTTCATCTATCGACACGCTTTGAGAAGTATTTTACTTAGTGCTTGTATTTGTTAATCTATGAATAATTAATTCCGATATATGTACTGTACCTTTCTCTTAATCATCTGAGTTATGTTTATTTTACATTTTCTTTTTTTTATTTGACTTATTCTAATCTACTGCATTTGATGTCAACAAAAAAATCAAATAGTGAAATTCCTTACCTTTATTTCCTCTGTTCTTTGATAATTCTAATTTTATTTTAATTTAACAAAAATATAAATTGATAAGAATTTTTATAGTTACCTACACTTTATAGCCATTTAACGAATAGGCTTTTCTACACGATCTGATCTCGGAAAATTAAAAAATCCACCAGTTGACATTTAAGATTTTATTTTTATTTTTACCAATAAAAATGAATTAAAATTTTACAAGCCTAGATAAACGATTGATGATAATGCAATAATCAAAAGTTGGAATTATTATAAAAAAATATACTATTAAATATATAAGACAGTTTGGTTTATACTTATTGAACTATCGAGTGGTTAGAGCTGTGGTTGTGGAGCGAATCCTCTCCTGAAGCCTCATCTGATCCATTATCTGCCTGCCTCATCTTCTTCTTCTAGTTTTTTTTCTTCCGATCAACTAAAGCTTTCTATGGTATTCTTAAACAGACAGTCAATGGTGTCAGATTTGAACAACCGAGGGGAATTCGACATCCTATTGTAGCATTTCTGCTAAGCTGCAAAATAAATCAATCATTCGCCGTTGAACCTCCCATAAATGCAGCTTTGAGTTTCTAAAATGCCTCGTGAGCTTTTGGATGCCCATTCTTATCAGGGTGTACAAGTAAAGCTATTTTTCTAAATAGTTTGGCAGTCGATTGCTCCGCTGCTCCACTTGATCCATTTAATTAGGACTACTGCTAATACGACTACAGATGTACCTAAGGATGTATAGATAATTTATCACTGAAAAGCTCTTGTAGTAATTTTTTATGAGTTATATTTTGTGATAGCTTGTAGTCGCATGTGATCAGTATTTTCTACACATTATTAACATCATCGAAACTACAATTTCCCTCATATTAATAGCTTGACATATATTAAAGTGTCTTTTTCCCTGCTTGAGAGTTAATGCCTCTGGCTAATCCTTTTATAAAAATATCTTCTTGAACTAAAAAGCAAGTATTACTAAAATTTGGGTCTCACTTACAACTTTCTGAACCAGTACTCCAATTTTTCCTCTATTTATCCTCTTGCATTCTCATTCTGGCTTTTCTCAACATTTCCTCTTGTAAATTGATGTGTTACTCTTAGATTTTTTTATTCCTATCTTTTAAATTTTGTTTTTACTATTCTCGTTTACTCTTTTTACAAATTGCACACCATTTGTTAGAATTCTAAACTTGCTGAGACGAGATGTCAATTTTCCAGCGATGCCCTTTGGCGCATTCAAGCTCTATCAGGTGACAGGCTTGAAAATCATTTGGTCTTGACTATGGCAAGTAGACTCGCCCACCCTTGGATCGAGAGAGCTCTATGATTCTCTTTACGTTTCGGTCGCATCTGTAGCACCACTTTTGAGCCTTGATACTGCTCTCAAAGCAATGCCCAGCTGCGCACTCGAATTTGAACAAAATCAAATCATAGAGTTTCTCTTACGATGGAAATCCGACATCCACAAGTAAAATTTCAGTGGCTGCCTCAGTGAGACCAAGGCAGTGCCCGCCTAAATGCCGAGCCTTCTCTTTAGCTGCTCCAATTACCTTTTTAATTATAATGTTTTTTTGTTATTAAGTTGGTTCATGAATTTCAGGTACCTTATGTTTAGTCCAGTGTAGCTAATTGCGTTTATTTTATAGCATATTCTCAATTTTGAACACTTTTTTTAAATTCTATGAATAATGGCAGTTATCGTTTAAATTTAGATTAGGAAGTTAGTTTTCATTAGAACATCCCTTCAAATTTGGAGTAAATATCGGTTCCAATGCTGGAGACGAGCAAGTTGTACTTTTTTACGACACTTAAGAACATACGTGTTCAAGATTCTACCCTTTTCTTGAATGGCATTTTTGAATAGATGGTTTAAACCTCTTAAGAATTTATTCATCATCCGATGAAATCATCGGTGATGGCTGAAGAATAGAGATGTGTGATCTTTTACCTAGATTTAACATGTTAGGGAAGAAGCTGCTCTTAACATGAGGTTTAATAGCATCATCATCATCATCATCAACATCATTATTACCATCATCATCTTGAGAAACTTTTAAGGTAGACTCTATATCATTAGAGTTTTAAACGGAGGGCCCGTCTCAAGTTATGTCTTGAGGCTAGATGGTATGATAAAATGATTGGTATTTTGAGTTTCTAGAAGAATTTGATTACGAATTAGATGGTGAAGCAGGTGAAGAAGAAGAAGAAGAAGATGATAGGTTGAGTAATTGGATGTGTGAAGGTTCTCTAATTTTAGAAAAGAAAGAACCCATCGAAGTGTTTGATGCACTTTTAAATTAAGAACTCGGAAGGGTTAGCCCTTCAATCATTGCGAAGCATAGTTAGGAGGTGTTAAAGTGATCCCGATTTTTATCGAAATTAAATTTATAATCTGTTAGCTGCACTTAAAGAGTGAATTACCAATAAAAATTAGATATATATTATTTATTTGTGTGTATATATATGAATTTTTATTATTTTCTTATAAGCCTATAAATTGAGATTAAAGAGAATTTGAATTTTAACGTTAAGATTATGATTAAAAATTTATAAGTCATTTTTGAATTAAATAAATTTAATAAGATGAAATCAAGTTTTCCTGATTAATTTTCTGATAATTCATTAGATTCCTCTGCAAAATGATCAAACTATATAAAAAATAGCTTTGGTTCAGTTCCATCAATGCATTCAAGTGTAAGCTCCCACTATCTGCCCCCACCTCTTCCAAAACACAAGCTAAACAGTAATCAAATTTCATCTTTAAAATTCAAAAATCTTTAAGCCAATTCGCTTGAATGATAAAATAAAAAAAGAAAATCAAAAAGCATGTAAAACCGGGTACCAAAAAAGATATATTAGGAAGATCAACTTTAGGAGCAAAAGATCACTGATTCAATGCGAAATTCAAAAGCCAAAGAAAAGAAATAAATATTGGAGAGTCATTTGAAATATTATTGCAAACTATGCAATTAGTAGATCTTAAAATCGTTCTCTTAATAACTTAGTACAAAAATGATGTTTGGAGTTGAAATATTTATCCTTGAGTTGTGTGATGGATTTCATGTAGACTCAAATTGCTAAAAGATTAAATCAACAAGAAATTCAAATGACAACAATAAGAAATGCAATGTATCTCACATACTGTGCGATCACTGCAAAGGCAAAATTGGATTTATTATTAACTCAACAAATGACTAAGAGCTGCTTGAGTTATAGTTCACAGGAAAATAATATTTGATAATGAAGAGTCAAATTTATTCTAGCTCAAAAATGTTTGTCCTAAAGGGGAGAAAAATGTTAAATGAGAAGAATATAGTACCTCCGAAGTTTGTTGCTGATTTTTAAAAAAAGTAATCTAAGGATAGATAAGAATTTAAATCTCCTGATCCAATTAGCTTGGCTAAAAGAATGGAGACAAAGGAATCTTTATAGTAATCCGTTTGAGATTTATATCAGTAAAACAAGATACGTTAAACCTTGCTTCTTACTACTTTGAAACCATAATCTAAAAGTATAGAGGTAAGCAGTAAAATTAGCTAAAAAAAACTAATTAGGATCTTGAACAAAGCAACGCTACAATTTATCAGCAGTATCTTGATTTTTTGAGTCCAAATTATTTTTTAAGATGTAAGAATCAAAGAGATTAGGATTAAATAAATTAAAAGTTAGAGTAAAAAAGCTAAGAGTAAAATTTAGACAACTCAGTAGCTAACAGCCATGTAAAAAATTATTAAGAGTTTTCTTTTAAAACTGAAAAATAGAAAAAAGGCATCTAAAGTAAAACTATTTTGAATTAAAATGTTGCTATGACAGGGTGAATAAAATTTAAATAAGCTGAGCAATTTATATAATTTACAAACTTAATAATAATGGACTTGAATCGAAGAATTGATTGCCAAAGACATTTAATTTCATAAATGACTAATTATAGTCTTAATAAGAAAGTTGGTAATGTTGAGAAAGGAGGAAAATTTGGCTCATAAATTAGTAGCTTTGATATAACGAACGAATCTTGGATGCTTAATTCTGATTGGAAGCAAAAATAGTAATAGTGTTTTAAGTTTCCAAAATTAGATCAGACTAGAAGAAAGAAATGTTTATGAAATTATGTGAATGCTAATGGAATTAATTTATTATAATATCAATCATATTACAAATACATATTATGAGTGATTATACATGTAGTTAAAAAATTAATTTATTCAAGTATAATGTATAATGTGTAATGTATTTAAAATAAAAATATGTATAATAATTTAATCTAGAATATGTCAAAATATTAGTTGAAAGATAAATTGATGGCAAAATTGGGGTTTTGGGGTTTTGGGGTTTTGGGGTTTTGGGGTTTTGGGGTTTTGGGG
>NW_028292564.1:0-1000 GCF_964200805.1 Pocillopora damicornis
CCCCAAAACCCCAAAACCCCAAAACCCCAAAACCCCTTACAATATATCTAGTTCCGAAATTTGATTTGTTATTTAATACAAAAATTTATGCATACGGTATTAAAATTAAAGAATTAAAGAACCCCCCCCAAAACCCCCCCAAAACCCCAAAACCCCAAAACCCCAAAACCCCAAAAAATATAATAAAGGGATGCTTAATAAAAATTTAAATGAAATAGCTAAGTTTATTTAAAGCATTTATATCACATTTAATATATAATTATAATAGGTAATAAATGCAGAAAAATAAATTATCATGTATATACATTAAAACCAGATCAATAATCAAGATAGTAATTATTACTCACAAGATACAAACAAATGTTAAATTAGAAATAAAATAAAAATTTAACGAGTTTCTTTATTAAGAAAAAATGAATTAATCATTTTATTCAAGTTTGCGCTCAAACTTCCATTGATCCCTCTGCTCCTTTCTCTCCTTTTCCTTTTTTTGGGAGCAATTTGAAGTGGATATTTGGGAGAACACCACCCTATGAGATAGTGGTTGATGCCATCAACTTATTCAATTCGTCATCGTTTCTGATAGCGAGTTGAATGTGTCTTGGGACAATACGCATCTTCTTGTGGTCACGAGCAGCGTTTCCAGCGAGTTCGAGGATCTCAGCTGCTAAGTACTCAAGTACGGCGGCGAGGTAGACTGGTGCTCCAGCAGATGTTCTCTTGGCATATCTGCCTTGCTTCAAGAATCTTGAGATTCTTCCAACTGGGAATTGGAGACCAGCTTTAGCTGATCGAGATACTGATTTTCCAGCGGATGCTTTTCCTCTAACTGATTTTCCTTTTCCGGCCATTTTTATACTTTTCGCGGGATTGATTTTTAAATTTGTTTTTTATTTTTATAATTAAAAAGAAATTAATTTATTTTAAAGTAGTTGGTATCCGTATCTCGCGAAATTAGCCAATCAAATGCTTAGATTTAAAAGTATCCGGATACTTTGTA
>NW_028292565.1:0-28373 GCF_964200805.1 Pocillopora damicornis
ATACATGTAGTATTTTAAATAGCAGTCCCCAAAACCCCAAACCCCAAAACCCCAAAACCCCAAAACCCTCTTGAATAAATAAATAAAATGGCCTAATTTGACACAATATTTGTAAACTCATATAATGTACTAATACTAGCATATTTTTATTGAATTTTAATTTTAATATTCAAATTAAATTCCTATGATCAAACATATAAATTAGCCGTCTAATTCTGACTTAATATAAGGTATCTACACATTTATATTAAATCTTTATACATTACAATCACACAAATCAGATGTACATCTTCGTCATCCAAAAATTCGAAGGCCAGAGATCCCATAGCAGTTCCTAAAGTGAAATTCCTTAAGAAAATGCCACCTTAAATCGTCCTCTGTTCAAAATGTAATAAATTCCTTCTCACCACTCTGATCCCTCTGTTGTTCAAATATTGGAGAAAATATGTGGCGTCAGTAATTGATAATAATGGGAGGTAATTTGCTAAGAAGTAAAATAACCTTAATTATACTGAATTCATCCCAGTAGAACATGTATGATTGTCAAAAAATAAAATCTAAACCTGAATAGCGGCTAAAAATAATAGAGATTGAAAAAAAAAAATTCCGAAAATGAATCTCTAAATGAACCAAGAGTAAAATTTTAAAATGGATAGGAAATTTAGCCATAACGATCTGGAAAATATCTAATTGATTCATAAAAATAAGAGCAATCTAATATTCTAATTCAAACACTATATAATAGTTTTGACTCAATCACAATACTTACCCTAAAAGGAATTAAAATGACGAGAGAAAATCTAGCTTCAATTTTTGAAGCCCTCCCAGTTTCCTTGTAAGTACTTGATATCTCTAATGTTTAATTGCCGGTATATGAATAATAAAAGAATCCAGATGACGAGTAATAACATTATTTAGAAGGCGGATATATTAATTTTAAACGTATGCTCTTGAGGAATATTAGATTAAAGGAATTGATATTGAAAAATGTTAAAATTGGAAAAAAAATGATTAAATGTTTAATTGAATCAGTAAATTACTTGTTGTTAAACAAAAATTTGAAGCTTAATACTCTTGATATTTGAGGATGTTTGGAAAATTAAAATCTGTAAGGCGTGAATAATCAAGATGGAATTAACCTGATAGATTTTTAGAATGACAGCATCTGTTTTCTCTTTCTTACTTAAGTTGGGTTTAATAATCTTGCTAAAGAATGATTGATTACAAATTCAATGAATAAAATTGGAACATACGATTATCCTTTTCTTAATCCAACTCGATATTGTCAATTAACTAAGGAGCTAGATAAAAATCCCCGCAAAAAGGAAAATATATACGAGTAAATAATCCAAGTTCCGCTCCATTATAATCATTTACTTAGTCATCGCTTACTAAAACTAGAAATAAAAGAGAATACATATATATAATAGTTTATCACAAAATTAGACTATTTAGAAAATATAAGGTAAATTGAGGTCTCTTAAAAAATAAACAAGGAGTAGATACAGGAATTATTGAAAAAATGCCAAAATTTGGAAAATATATATAGCATAAAGTCTGTTAGTCTTGAAGAACTGCCTTAACTAAATTTACAAATAACAAACTTCAAAAGTAAAAATTTTACTTATTTGCTCCTAGATTTCAACAGAATCAATATGTAATCAATCCTCTTGTCTCTAAATCAGCAATGGGTTAATCAATTCTTAGTTACTAACCTTCTATTTGGAGAATGGAATTATCAATAACCAGAGCTTACTGCCTATATACAATGGAGCAAAATTCAATAGATCTACAAAAAGGAGCTATTACTAAATAGAAATAGAAAATAGAACTTTTATCAAGCATTGGAGGATAATAATAATTAAATATTAGTCGTTAGGAATTTTCAAAAATTTATGAACGCACCAGTCCGTTAAGACTAATACAGAAATTTGAAATATCTCATTCTCTAAAATATGGAACTTTCAGTTGAGAAAGTTGCTGATATTCTTGAACGCATAAATCAAAGAGAAATTGATCTTTAATATTTAGGGCTTCAAGGTAACAGAATTCGGAACATTCAAAACTGTGAAAAGTTCATGAGCTATCTACCTTGAAATATCGGAGCTTTGAATTTGAGAAATAATAATTTATGCAATAAAGATATTAGAATGCTATTATGCTGTGGAGTCAAGATAGAATAGATATTGGATATTTAAAAAAATCCTTCATTGACTAAGAGTTGCTCTAAAAATTTTCCTATATTTTATTATTAATCAGATAAGAAAATTGCAATTTTGCATGATTTAGATTGGTAGAAATAGCATAGATGCTGCAGAAAAATGCTCAAATTTTTGGACAGGACATCGATAAAGTTTAAGTTCTACCCAGTAATCAAAGACTAGGTGTAAAACAACCGCCAATTTTATTGCCATTCAATGATTTTCATGTGGTTATCCTTCATTTTTCTCAATTTTTACTGCTTTTTCGTTCCATTTAATTTCCAAAGTGACTAAGGCACAAAAACAGCTTGCTAAAACGGTTTTGACTAAGAAATTCATGTGATATTCGGGTTTTTTCTTACTGTACTCGGATTTTATTAACTATGGCTAATCAAGAAATTAAGATGACTAGTCAATCAAAAGATTAAAATTTTTGGACTAAGAAATATTTTAGTATTTTGTAAGCTAGCAAGTGGAGTGCTGTCAAGACTAGATTTATACACAGATGTTTTGTTTGTTATTATATTTCGATCTTGTACTAGAGATCTCAACGCTAAAGGCTTACCATACATAGAGAATGACTAATTTGATGCAACAGAATAAACTTACTATATTGCTTTAGTTACATTAGGAGCTTCCATGCTATTTCCTATTTACTTATTCTTCTACGTTGCTATTGATCCATGTAGAAGAAGGAGACACTTTTACCTCCCTCACATTGAGAGAATGGCAAGGCTAAGTAGCGTCTCATAATTTAAAGGACTGAGTGCAGTTCTAGGAAGCTACTGTCCAGATTTGAAAATTCCATTCAAGTGCTGTGATAAGTCAGTGCCAAGATATCATGCTCTTTCAAAGTTGATTTTTGAAGATTTTATTCAAACAATTTGCTAGATAAGATTTCTGCTTATAGTAAAAAATAGAGATGGGGCTGAGGCTGTTCTCTCAATCTGTCTGACAATAGGAAGTCTTCTTTTATCAATTGTTCAAATATGTCTAGCAAGAGGAGCAAAGCCTTCTAAGAAAATTAGCGAGAAGTTTCCTCCAATTGTAAGACTTTTTTGAATTTAATTTTTGGGTTAGAATTATTCTGACTTGACTTAATATTCATAAGGTACTTCGATTAGACTTGATGGCTGCCCTAACAAATAGAATCTGCGAAGAGCAACTATTATAAGAAGCCCAGTATGAGCTTAGTATATTCTTATTCTAAACTAAATATTAAATTTATTTAAATATAATTAATATACTAATACTTTTAAATTCAAATTAAAGCTAAAATGTCTCTAGCTCAAAATAATGATCAAGCTTTTAGTCAAATTCAAAACAAGCGATGTAATCAAACTCTTTATCGTTTCATTTTTTTATAAATAGAGAATCCACAAGCAGAAGCTTTTCGAAGCGATAGGCAACTAGCTGGACCGATTCGAGGCGAATAAGATATTGAGAGGAACGAAGATCGTTAATAACTAAAATAAGGACGCTAATAAGATAAAAAGCGTTAAGAATAGAAGAAGCAGGAAAAAATAATTAAATCAAAGCCATTAGCATCTGTTTAGCGATCATACTACTTTTCCTTGGAAGATCGATAAATAGAATAATAAATATTTTTGGTAAATAAATACTAGCCAATCATAATTATGATCTAAACTCTATAGACTAAAGTAAAGACAAGTGGCTTTCTAGGAACAGGATCTGTCTAATTAAAAGATAAAAGTGATATTCTTGAGAATTAGAATTAAAAATTTTTTCGCTAGCATTTTCTCACCAAAATGGTAATTTCATTTGCATCCGCTTAATTTTATTACTTTAAATTTTAGAAGTAAGACGGATTGTATATAGGCTCAAACGTTGATAAAGTTAATAATCCAAATATTAACAGACTAGAGCAAAGGCTTCTGAGAGAAAGAAATGTCTAGTACTTTAAACCAAATGGTGAGCTCAAATTACACAGCGAGATACTGGCAGGAACGATGACGCACCCCACTGACTTTTCATCCGAGGTTAGTAAATCTTATCAAGTTAAAGTTGTAAATGCTCTTATGTCTGAAAGGCTTCATCAATACAAGGGAAAGTATTATAGAATGGATATCAATTTAGGGAAATTAAGGTTTACAGATCATCCTCTCTTTTCCAAGGAACATCGATTATGCATGCTGATTCGAAAGTCAATAAAATAATTTGACCTTAGATCCAATCTTAGAGTTATTCCTTTTTTGTTAAAGAGAATTGATGTCTTGACGGATGAACTGAGGTCAAAGCAGAACGATCCAAGCACACCTCTGACATAAATTAATTTTATTTAAAAGAATCTAAATGAAGTTTAAAGAAAGTTAAATTAAGAAAAGATAAAAATTCAAACCATTGCGGATACGATAGTCTAATATTGGAGACAGGTAAAATAGATTAGAAGAGATAATGGCGGATATATAGCGGATCCTGTAATGCTTAAAGTTAAAAAATACAAGACGTAAGCAATTGTAATTAAGTTATCTTTTTCTTAGCATTCATGATGAGGTGGAATATGAATTTAAGTTACAAAATGATGTATCAAGTTAAAATGTTGCGCCAAATAGAAAATAAATTAATCGAAAAAAGAACTTGAGAAATCAAAGGATATCCCTCATTCTATTTGTCAATGATCAAAAAGTTAGTCGCACTCGAAATATTGAGTTATCATAATCATTCTAAGCTGATATTGATTAATATTTTCAGCTTAAATTATACTCGATGCCAACCTCTATTAAGCTTCAAATTATGATGGGTGGGACTTATAGGCAACAAGAAATTGCGATGCTCGATATTTAAATCCCAGGATAACATGTTGGGGCATTAACCTCTGCCGCTTCTTTAATTCGACAATTAAGCTTTGAAGCAAATTAGGCGATGGGCATGAATCTTCAATGGTCAGATGAAAGTAAGAAAAAGATGATTGAGTAATCGAAAAGGAGAAGTGGCCAACAGAGAAGATAGTAAGATGTGAAATAAATGAAACTTCAAAATGAAAGGGATCGAATGCGCGCTGATCATGATTAAGAAATGAAGGTCTTGTAAGATGCAGACTACTAGAAAGATCTTAGATATACTAAAGGGAACGTTCTAATTAAATCAGAATGGATTGGCCAAGGGCCTAACATGCCGCCGACTAAGATATAAAATTTATTTACTAAAACTTCTGCAGGTGGTTATAAATCTCTAAGACAAATATAAGAAAACCAGATTTAAGAACAAGAAAAGAGTTTATTGATGCATCCATAATCATATCTATAAGCTGAAATCGAGGATATTAATGACCCACTCAATGTTTAGCTCATTAAACGCTTAAAGGATAGCAAGAACAGATAACTGAAGAAAATGCTTGATAAAGATGCTCTCAATCCTCTTGCAAACATTGACCCTTTATGACATAAACTTCTTAGAGCCAAAGAGATTTATCCTGAAATTTCAGAGACTTTAATTCCTCTGAATGATAGAGATATTCTTAACAATCCATCGCTAATGCGATATGTGAGATTGATTAAAGAAAAGGAAGATTAAATTTAAAGAATTCGAAAAAAGTGAGGTTAAGTACCTAAATAGAGTAGAATTAGGAACTAAATGGATGCAGATGATGCGATGAAGGAGGCTTTTGATAGAAATGAAGCTGCCAAATTAAGGAGATATTAATTTGAAAATAAGTTGAGAAAGAGACAACAATAAATAAAGAATGCTGGAGGTTATATCTATGGGATTACCCCTCTATCTATCGTCAATGAATATAAGATTCAGCTAAGTGATAATTGCCTTGCTGCTGCTCTTAATTGGTGTTTTAAAGAGAGAAACAGAGCATTGAAACCTGTAGTGGTTTAAAAGGATCCATTAAGCTGTGAAAGCATAAAGGAGTGCAAAATCTTTGTTCATGTAAGCCTAATTTATTACTCAACTTACTATAGCTTGTCAAAGGAATAAACATTCCAATTCGCAAGAGCGCATTAGGACTAAAGACAAGACTTGAAGCTTTCAGAAATCAACAACAAGGCAATCGTTTTAATAGACCAGTAGGAGGAGGAGGAGGAGGATTTGCTTCAGGCCGTTGGAATAATCAGCAAGGATTCTAGAATTAGAACAATATGTCAGCCTTCCAACTTAATCCTAATGAGTACCCAGGTCAAGGTCCTCAAGGCCAACAACAGCAATAGTTTAATGATTACGGTCCTGGAGGTTTCTAAAGAGGAAATCCCCCTCGATCTGGGGGTTTTGGCTATCCAGAGCAAAGAGGATTTTATAGAAATCAAAATTAGCCTCCGTTTGGTAGACAAAATTTTCAGCAGCAAAATTCTCAACAGCAAAATTTTTTAATGAATGCTATAGGTCGATCTCAAGGAGTTGGATTTGAGTTACCGCCTGAAATTGAGCGTGTAAAAACAGTGGTCTAAGCTCGCTTATCCCGATTGGATTATTATGGAAATATTAGCGAGGAAATTATCTATACAGGTAGCGCATAAGGTTCAAATCCCGAATGGAATGAAATTCTAGTATTCGCTTTTAAGTCTTTAACGAATAAAAATTTTAACACAAAGGATTTGATTCGATAAGATGCAACTTTGTTCTTGAACATTTTCGATATTATTCATGATGTGAAGAACTTCTCTTATGGACATATTACCTATCAATGGGAAAAGCGCTTTTTAGGTACACTATAAATTCCAATGATGACAGTTATATAGAATAAAGGAAAAATTGATGCAATTTTAAGAGTTCGGAGGCCAATATTATTATTTGACTATTAATGCACTAAGTAAAGTATAATTTATGATAAAACTGAAGAAAATAAGGGTAGATAGGATATCACCACAGGGGAGCCTCCTACCTACATGTCTCTCTCTATTTCAATCTAACCACCCATACAGCTACCAAACGAAAATTAAGTTGATTACACTATTGGCGATGAAGATGTAATATTACTACAACGAGGAGCTAAATGGATCAAGTCTTTTAAAAAAAAGTTTTAGTTCAAAAATAGGGTAATTAAAGTATTTGGAGAGAATGTATCAGGACATTCAATATACTTACCTCGCTTTATCAGTCCATAGCGGCCTTCACCAACTATTTACTAAAAAGGAGATGCCCAAGACACATCACCAATTTAAAGAGTTATCAGATATGTTAGCTTAATTCCATTTGTTGAAGATAATAAATCTTTTTAAGATCTTCCAGATATGTTCTGTACTTCACAGGAGTTTTTAGACTTCGGCGGGGGAGATTACTAAGAGCATGCTATATTACTGTGCAATTATTTTAATTACATTGATCAGGATAGAAATAAAAATTTTGAGAGCTATATCGTGTTTGGTAACGGATATCCTGAAGGCTACACTTGCTACGTACTCAGACGGAATAAAACAACTTAGTCTGCTGAGTTATGGAATGCCGTTACTGGTTAAGGTTATTACTTCTAACCCCTACCCAAAAGAAGGTTTTGTGGATGTGGATTTATGACACTTAATCGCTAGAATAGAAAGCCAACTTTCGACCCAACATGCCCTTTAAAATAAATTGGATGCGTGATCTCATCTAGTAATATTTATATGAATCTTTAGAAAAATGGAGATCCCACAGCGATGAGCTTTAACTTGGATGACAGTAAAAAGTGGAAGAAGTTTATGAGTGATAAAGGCATTCAAAGATTTTTTAGAGATGAGGGAGGGATACCTTAGTCGGTTCAAGATTAACAGCTTCAATACACATAAGTTGAAACACGGTTGCGTCAACAGCTAGAGGAATAAATTGAGATATATGTTGCTTAGAAATTCGAGAGCTAAAGAGCGAAATATAGAGATAATAAGCGACCTATGAGAACAATTTGGATAAATTTGAAAGATTAATTAAGAACAGCATTAATTCAGCTTGAAGAGTATAAAGTTAATTTCAGGAACGGTGCGACAGATGTAGGTCATTATTCTCTGTTTTAGATTTACATACTAATATATACTATTGATTCACATTTATATAGAGTGATATGATATATCGCGGTTATGATCAAGGATCACTAGAGAGTTTACAGAAACTCAAAGAGGTATTGAGCTTAATTTCTCTATTTTTCTTATTATTAATTTAGGGCATTATCAAAAATATAGGATAAGGAAAAATAGTGTTCGGATTTCCACTCAATAAATCATTCACAAATCCTGAGAAAATCTGGGAAGAAGTGAAAAACACTGATCTACACAATATTCAAGATTAATAAGCTTAATTTGCTATGAATTGCGCAGTTTTTAATTATCCTTGCACCGTATACTCAGTTTGGGTTTACATTTGTTGCATTCAAACTAAAAAGCAATGAGATTAAGAACAAATCTTATTATTGTTACGGAAATTAATTAATTAAATGTAATGTATATTTATATGCATGTAAATTTATTATCAGTTATAACAAATTATCAATTTTAAATCTATGGAAGATCTAAATCACGAGAGTAAAATAATCAGCAATCATATCAACAACTAATTAAAATACCCTGAAATAATGGGGAGTAAGATATCTACTTTTGATGTGGGTTTGCTCTTAAAAGACAAGAGGTGTGCACCAGCACTGAAAAATCTAGCAATGAATTCCATCAGCTCAGAAAAAGCTGTATAAATGAAGCAAGGTATTAAATATTTTCAAAGTAATCGATAATATTTTGAGAGCCTAGCTATTTTAAGACGAAGGAAAAGTTAACTTGAATCTTGCAAATGTAGGTGATATTTTAGTGGCATAGTTTAATTAGAGGTAAAGTTGCAAGAGATAAAAATTAAGAAGGCGTCATTTGAAAAAGATATTAAAGCTTAGTTAGAGGAGATGAGGGTGAAAAGGTAACAAACCAAGCGATAAACAAGAAGTTTATTCGCAAGCTCAAAGTAAATTGATTCAGCTGTTAATTATATTTGTAAAAAAAAAGATTTTTTCTTAAAGCTTCTATCATGATTTGAAAATGATGTGTCAAGATGGAATGAAAAAATATCGGCTTAAGGGATGCAAGAAATTTGTCAAGAAGTTAGGTTTAAAGAAGAGATTAAAAATTAAAAGTATAGCAAAATTCCTTAGGTAATCTAATTAGCTACTTGTATTCAATCATTCAATTAAAATTTAATTTCACTAATTAGATTACTGGCATTTAAGCTCTCTAAAAAGCTAACAAAAACTAGCTTATTTAACTATGCTGCTAAAAAATATCCGATAGCTCTAGACAAATCAAAGATTTAGCTATTGACTAATCCAAAACCTTCGAAGCAGCAAATAATAAACGAAAAGAATAATGTCTCTAGAATCTTCAGCAAGTTATATATGAAGAGGAATAAATCAATTGAGAAAACTTTGTAAGAAATCAGAAAGCGCTTTAGTAAATAACACAATTCCAAAATAAAGTTAAACTAAAAGATTTATAACATTAGAAATTTCTCTTTTACATCGATTGTTTCCAATCGCTAATAGAATAATACTCAAACAAATTGAATAAATTAAAATAATCAGAAGCTTAATCATAAATTACTAATTATTACTCTGAGTAAGCAATCTATAAAATGTCTACCATTCAACAGCTTTTTTCTATTTTCATTAAACACAAAAAGCGAATGTAAAATTTCATGGAGAAAAAGCTAAAGGTAGTTGGAGATAAGCTATTGCAGGAGGAGAGGGATAATCATAAATAGCATGACATCTAACTCTAGTTATTTGATGAAATCAGGCACTCGTAAGCGAAAGATGGAATCCTTTTTGATCCCCTTAGTGATACTCGATTTCAGGTTTACGATCACACTGCTAGATATATATTGAAACAGTATGGGGAATTGTGGTTGCCACACTTAAGCTTATAGCAATTTTTTGAGTCTAAAATTATATTTTCTTCTTAGTAATCATGATTTTAATTAAAATTTATGTATATTAAAAATTCTATTTTTATTTAATTTAGAATGTTTATAAAATTGAATCTTCACAATAAGTTAAATTAATTTGTGTGGCTAATTTATAAAATCAAAAATATTTTATTTCCTAAACAAAAGGACTTGATGTTTGAGGCCGTGCATTAACTCTAATAGGAGTTGAATTCGTTGAAAGATGCTTATAAACAACATAAGCTATAAGTAATTAGAAAGGCAAAACTCTCTCTTGACACCAAATTTAAGGCCACTTGGAAAAAAACTTATAGAAAGTTCTAAAAGTAGTTATAAGAAAACTATGCGAAAGAGTTTCCATTTTAAGGAAAAGCTACTAGACTTGAAGAAATTCTTACTCAAATGAAAGAAGCAGCTAGAAAATTCTAAGAAAAGGTTAATCGTTTCTAGAATGCTAGAAGATGTGAATAACTGTAAAAGTAATATAGAGATCTTCTGGATAGCTCAGTCGGACAAAAAAATAATGAATTTATTGTCAATGTTACTTTTAATGAATAGCTAGTAGGAGATATTAATCTAACTGTATAAAAAAGTCAATCATTGAATAAATAAAAAGATAGTAAGTAAGAAAGGAAGTAACAAAGAGAAATAGAACTTCAACCCATTAGTTAAAGCCAAGAAGAAGTATAGGTTCTTCATAATGCATGTAGAGACGGTAGAATAAATGATCTAAAAGATCTTCTCTCGAAAGGGGCCAATATAGAAGCTAAAGATAATTATGAATTGACACCTCTTCATGCAGCAGCATTCTTCGGAAAAATAGAAGAAATTGAGCTTCTTCTTTCGAAAGGAGCCAATATAGAAGCTAAAGATAATTCTGAATTGACACCTCTTCATACAGCAGCATTCTTCGGAAAAATAGAAGTGATTGAGCTTCTTCTTTCGAAAGGAGCCAATATAGAAGCTAAAAATAATATTGAATAAACACCTCTTCATACAGCAGCAAGATAAGGAAAAATAGAAGTAATCGAGTTTCTTCTTTCGAAAGGGGCCAATATAGAAGCTAAAAATAATATTGAATAAACACCTCTTCATACAGCAGCAAGATAAGGAAAAATAGAAGTAATTGAGCTTCTCCTTTCGAAAGGGGCCAATATAGAAGCTAAAGATAATTCTGAATAAACACCTCTTCATACAGCAGCAAGATAAGGAAAAATAGAAGTATTCGAGCTTCTTCTTTCGAAAGGGGCCAATATAGAAGCTAAAGATAATATTGAATATACACCTCTTCATATAGCAGCATTCTTTGGAAAAATAGAAGTAATCGAACTTCTTCTTTCGAAAGGGGCCAATATAGAAGCTAAAGATGATTCTTAATAAACACCTCTTCATACAGCAGCAAGATAAGGAAAAATAGAAGTAATCGAGCTTCTTCTTTCGAAAGGAGCCGATATAGAAGCTAAAAATAAGTTTGGAAAAATGCCATGGGAAATTTCAGACAGTAGTGGGATAATTTAATTATTACATGTAAAATGATGATAAGAACTATAAGAGTTGACTGACATATATATATATATATATACATGTTGATTAGCTAATAGAACAATTATTATATCAAAAATTTATCACCTGATATTAAACTAGATACATGTAATTAACTTGTGTGCCGTAAATGCTATATCCACGTTTTAGATTTTATAAAAGCTAATTTAAGGGAGTTACGAACACTATCAATTTTTTCAATCTTTAAATATATACTAAATTCTTGATATTTTTTATTATCCGTTACATGTAAACATTCAATTTTAACAATTCGAAATTTTCATATGCAAGAAGAGTTATTTTATTTACTTGTATTTATTTTTCATTAATAAATTATCATATCAAAATAATTACATGTATATCTTATAATAATTTATTATTATATCATTAATAAAATCTAGTTTGGCTTTAAATGTCAGAATCTATTGTGCCTTAAATTGGAGATATATAAGCACTCGAAACTTTTGTTGACTAATGAATGATCGATGAAATCGCTTAAGAACTCCTAAAGTTGTTTCTGGACGACTCAAAAAAAGTTAAAGACAAGATCTATCCAAATTTACCTGACGATATCAGGCAAATAATCTCGTGGCCACTGATCGATGAGAAAACCCAGAAATCACTTAATTGCTTTATTCAGTTTTATAAGAAAAATAAGAAAGACTACTACACCAAATAGCTGCTAATAATAAGGTAAAGACATCCTCTTCTCTACAACACTATGAGATTAAAGTTTACTGATCTCTAAGGAAGCATTCCTAATTTCGACGACTAATAAGTGAAGGAAAGCAAACCATTTTAGTAATTTTAAACAGAAACATAAGTGTAAAATCCAAGAATCTCAAAGTTTACAAAGTTCTTTCCATATGATTAGTATCTTCCCCCGCCATTACAAAATAAAAATTTATAAGGTAAGCTAATATCTAAATGTTTCTTGCTGATGTGCATTTACCTATGTGCTTAGGCTAAGGATAAGATTAAGATGTAGATGATGAAATTGACTAAGCTTAAATATAAAGACAAAAGAGTGAAAAACTTCAATAATCTCTCTGCTAGGAAAATGCGTAATATCTCTTTTACAACTATTCAGAGCTACAGACCCAAGATTCAAAGATTAACAATCTAACTTTGAATTAATTTCTATAAGTTGATTTGAATTTTAGATTCCTCAAAAAGTTTTAATAACTTGAAGCGAATTTAAAGATGCACATTAAATAATAAAAAATTAAGGACATTAACAAAATTATTTAGGCGATTGAGGTCTTTGAACTTAGAACATTTGCCTAGCTAGTTTTTTCATGCATTAAACAAAAATAAAGCTTAGCCAAAATTTTTAACTTCTTTATTTAAAAGTTTTAGATTTAATTTTCTGAGAGGCTAATATTTCTACTAGTTCTCAAGAACAGTGAATATCAATTGAGAGAGAAATTAATTAGCACTGCAGCTAACTTTCTACCGGTTCCCTTGCTAATAACTCTTCATGGAATGATCAAATAAAATGATGGAGAAGAGTTAAGAGAAGAGGATGAGGAGAAAAATGCAGATATCTAAAAAGTAGATAAAAAATTTTCGTTCCCTTGTAGTGAGGTCTATTACACGCTTCTCAAATCGATCCCCATTTTCTCGATCACATAAAGCGAATAAAAATTTAGAGGAAAGAGAATTAATATGATTAATCAAATATTCAAAACTAAATTTAGCAGAGTTCTTGAACGTCAACATGGAGCTTATTATACTTCTTGTGAAATTCAATTTGATTATTTTTATTCAACACCTCAATTCTTAGCTTTTATTTCACCTTGTCGAGATTTAGAGCTTATTCCAATGGAAAAAATATTATCGATTTCGAATATCCTCTTTATTCATCGAACAATTGCGTAAAAAAAAGTTAGTAAATTTTTAAGAAACAGAACATTATTAATAGACAGCTTAAGGTAGGCTGCTCTTAAATCTAACAAAAAGGTAGTTTAATTCATTATTGATTCTAATTTGAGGATTTAAACTAAAACTCTTGTGCAAAGATAATATTTAGAAGTCAGACATCCTGATCTAGCTTAACAAGATTCACCATAATTCATTATGAAGGCTATAGTTCAGTAAATTTGGTAGTACTTATCAAAAGAAAGTTAGTTTCAAAAGTCTATATGTTTTGAGCACTCTAAAAATTAATTTAAAACTCTACATTCAGAGCACATGGCATTGACTGGTAATAGCTTCATTTAATTATGTGACAAATTTTTATCTTTCAAGGATGAATTATAAATATCTTAATCAATCTTGAGTGATTTTCTAGAAGAAACCCTGAAATACTAATCGAATTTTTAATCCAAAAAGCTTTTTCCACTTCAAAAATTATACAAAAAAAGATTATAGATCGAAGAGAGGTTGTATAAATGCGGAAATCCTAAAGAAATTAAGCTGATGGAAAATTAATTTAACGAAAATGAATAAAAGCTTAAAAACTCTAAAATTTCTGTACTCTGTGAAAAATTTCTTAATCTAGGCAATTCAAACAATTTTATCTCAATTGTTAGAATGTTTGTTAAGCAACTTAAAGGTTTTACCGCTCCAAAAATTAGTTAATTAAAAAATAAAATACTATGACTCAATCATCATGAAGAGAAGAAAAACTCAGACTAATTTTAAAAGCTCACTAAATAGTTAAAAAAGGAGCGATTTAGTATCGAAATTTTATTTCGTTAAATAATAAAAATTATTGAATTTAATAACGATAATAGAACTTACCAATTTTAAAATCTGCTCACGACTATAATAAGAGCAGGATAACCATTTTAAATTATTGATGGTGAAAATTTAGTCATGGCATTTAACAATAAGGTCAAATTTATAGATTAAATTGGTTCCAAAAAGACACTTGTGATATCAGTACTTGGAGAGCAGTCTAGCGGTAAATCAACTCTACTTAACTTTTTATTTGGTACTCAGTACGCAACAAGTCTAGGGAGATGTACCACTGGTGTTTATGGGTCAGTCTTGCCTCTTAACAATGATGGTAGATATGATTAGGTTTTATTATTAGACACGTAAGGAATCTCATCAATTGAGAGGAAAGAGGATTAGACCTTTGATAGAACATTGGTGCTCTTTTTATTGTGTATTTCTCATTGTATATTAATTGTTAACTAAGGAGACTTTCGAAAGGAGATGAAAAATACTATTTAGATTACTTTAAGCTGTTTAAATGAGTTACAAGTTGGAAAAATTACAAATCCTTAAATTTTCTTAATTTTAAACAAGCTACCTTCTATAAATGCCGAAGATCTTACCATGCATATTACGAATCTGAATAAAGATCTAATAGTTTAACAAGAGTTGAGAGATTACATAAAGTTTGAAAATTTCCATTTTCTTCCAAACGCATTTGATGATCATTAAAATTTATAATTCGAGGGCACCAATTCTTTAAATAAATTAACGTAAGACTATTATATTAGATTAGATTAGATTTTTAATTAGTTAAATTAGGAACATTGAAGCCCTATCAGTTAAGAAAAAATTCTTTACCAAAATATAAGATTTAAAAATTAAAATAATGCAAAGTTTATTAGCTCGCAATTGCATAGAGTAAGAGAGATCTCTTAATAGTTGGTTTGTCTTCGCTTAAGATATTTGGACCACTATAAGAAGATTCAATAAGCTTGTATTCTATGCCGATATTCAATAAAAACAAGATGATAAAAGACTCTAAGAAAAAATTCTTCAGCTTTCCAAAAAATATTTCGATTAAGAAGAAGCAAAAGATAAATTTGCTCAACTCTCAATTCATAAAATACAGTAGCTAAAAGAGTAGGAGAATATTTCAGACCGGAGACAGGTCCAATTTTAAAATAAAATTCTCCGTGCAATGGATGAATAATTTGATCAACGTTTTTCTTAAATGGAAAAATAATACTAAGCATTTTGTGAGTAGTCAAACATTCTGGGTAGATTAAGGCACATGAGAAAATAAGTTTTATCCAGCTAGGCCAAATAGCTGTATATAAATCGCTATAGTGAAGCCATTAGAGCGATGCAATAAGAGGGCAAGAGATAATCGTTTATAAAATATGGAAACAATGAGACAGTTTTACTTCAAGATGTAAAATAGATTATGATAGCCAAGAAAAATACTATAAGCTAATAGGAAGCAATTGAATATTTTTAAAAATCATGGAATAGGATGAATTAAGAAATTCACTAAGAGATTATAAAATAAGTAAAATGTGAAGAACAGAGATTATTTACTACGATAGATTTGTTTTATCAAGCAAAATCTGGTGGCTAGTTACCAAATAAGTAGGATCAGATCTATTAGATGAGAGATTCATTCTTAGAAGGAAAATAAATGGATACTTTTCTATATCTTTTAAAGTAATCAGCAAAGAAAAATTTGTATTTCTACTAAAAGAAATGGAGAGAGCTATAATTTAACTAAATTCAAAAATTAAGTCATTAAATAAAAAATAATTACTTCTAATTTTAATAATTTTTTGAAAGGAAACCAATGTATGTCTACTTAAAATGGACCAAGAGCTTAAAGTCGGTTAGAATTGATTAAGCTTTAACGAAAATATTCTACCGTACAGAAAAACATTTAATTGAAGATAAATTGATAAAATTCCTCGATTAAATTAGGAGTGAAGCATAAATTTTCGGCTTAAGATTCTCAAGTTATATATAATAATAGCTATAGATTGTCCTTAGTTTTGGCAACAGGAAAAAATATAAAAAACAAAAAATTATTGGAGGTATTCGTTTTATTATTCTCAATGAATATGCAATGACAGGAAAATTATTCTAACTTGATCGAAAGATCCCAATTAATTAGCAGACTATTTTGGAAAGACCCTACCTAAAATTCTTCAATTTAAATATCTAATTTTAACATTCTCCCTAAGTTTATCCCAAGAATTTTGAATATGTTTATCTTGGATAATCATCAGGTTTTGCTCCAAAATATAATAAATTTGAGGATGACATAATGTTTCATCAATTTTTAGTAAATTTTATCAACAGAAAGCATGCCAATCTTGGCTAAGACTCAATACAAAAAGCAATTATCTACTTCTTTAAATCTATAAAATGGGAGAGGGCGCTCTAACATCTTAGTTATGAGATAAAAAAATTTTATGCAGAAAATCATGTTTAAGATTAATTATGTCTTCTCTCATTGCAGTAATTTTGTGCTCTTGTTTTTAAAAATAATCAAAATCGTCCACCATGTCATGTATCCGTATAAAATATTAACTAAGTCACTAAAATAGTTCACATGATCATTGATAGGATTAACCAAGAGCTATAAGTTATATCATTTAAGGTCTCACAGAATTTGATAGGGCTTCTTCATACCTTTGCGATGACTCTTACATGGAGAATTTTTAGAGAGTTTTCAGAGCTACAAATAACCCATAATCGATTTTCCTCTTTACACAGTAAATAATTTTGGCGAGACTTCTATATTGGCTCTTTGACTTAAAAGAATTGTGATCAGGATAAGGCCTTTGCTTAAATTTTGAGCAAAATTATTTTAATTGATGCGATGCAGCTATAAAAATCAAGAGCTGAGGATAGTTTTAAGAATAGAGCTCAAAAATAGCTAGATATTGCCCAGAGGAGAGCTCTGATATCTTAATTAGATTAAAGACTGCTTGGGAGTTATTAGGACTAATCAAAGCACAAAGAAATTATAGACTATATTGTAAAGCCAAGAGAAGTCATTTAAAACAGCTTTGATAATAAAATAGGACAATTTATAAAGCAATCAGTTTAAATTTCTTAAGATTAATTTCACACAGCCTACGATCTAAAAATTAGAGCAGTGTTTTAACAAATAGTCTAATGCTTATACAACAGCCTACCTGAAGATTCCGAAAAATCCTATTGTATAAATTTGTTTCAAGTCACACCATTTGTTAAGAATCGACAAGTGCTGTAAGCATTTTGTAAAGACTCTTTTGACAATATACCACCTACAAGAATGATGAATCACAATAAAAGCGCAGTTATGGAGTATTTCCTTGCGTATTTAGGCGGTAGAAAATTTCAAGATGCTATAGAAATTACAACTATTGCAGAGAAAAGTAATGGAGAAAAAACTTAAATTACGCTAAGTATGAATCCATTGATTGAATTACCTCAATCCAAGTTAGAGGGAATTTTACCACAGTCAGTCTACGCTAAAATTGATCAACAATTTAGAGATGAAAAGGGCTAGGTTGTAGGCATTACAAACCTTAAGTAATTTCTTAAACACATTCTTTTGCTTTTTAAAAATCCTGTAAAAATACAACCGCTGTAAAATGTATAGTCTGAGGTTCGTAAACAATTCTTTCAAAAATTTGTAGGTTGTGGCTTTGTATGCTTGAAGTGTAAAAGAGTATGTGATAAAGATCATCAGAGTACTAATTATCGGGTTGATAAGCACGAGTGTCGATTGAGTCATTAGCCATAGTGCTTTGGAGGGTTTTCATGGAAAAAAAATGCATTCAGCGACCTTAGCTCGTGTGAGAACTTTCCTGATTCCTTCTATTCGTCAATCAATGGTAAAATTTAAGTTATTTTTAATGGAATTATGAGCTAGGAAAGAGAAAGACCTGGCTGTAATGGAAGAATGATGCAATGTTTGAAGAATGGAATTTCAAAAAGTAACCCAACGATAAATATGAGTAAACTAGAAAATTAACGTGGTAGAATATGAAAAACTCATGGGACGCTGTCGGGTAAAGAATTTGCAAGCGACACAATATGAAATTTTAGTCTTTCTCGAATCCAGTCTTGTTATGCTCGATACCTCTTGATCCCTTTTGATGAGATTCCACATATTTAGTTATCTTAAAAGATATTAAATTAAATTAAATAAAAAATGGATTAAAGTTTTCATAAAATCAATCAAAATTTTATTGATCCTCGGTATATCACTCATTATTAAAAAAATTCAATCCTCTGGATATGCTCAATGCTTGCACTTTGTACCTCATTTTTTATTGGTGCCAATGATCTAGGGAATTCAATGGCAACTGTTTATGGAAGTTGAGCTTTGAATATTAAAAAAGTGGTTAGTTTTTATATGAACATTAATTAGTACATCGTAGGCGATTCTAGGAGCGATATTCGAAGCAATTGGAGCGATGACTTTAGGTCTCAGAGTATCAACCAACCTGGACACTTGGGTTATTTCACCAAACTCCTGAGTTACTAATCATTAATTCGCTGTAGCAATGCTTTGTGTGTTATCAATAACCCTGGCTATTCTATGCATTGCTTCAGTCTCGGGTGTCCCAATATCAAGCACACAACTTACAGTAGGCTGCTTCATAGGAGCTATATTATTTGTGGAAGGAGTTAAATTTTAATATAGTAGATTCCTTATATTAATTGCTGCATGGTAATATTTATATACAGATATCGTGTGTCTATAGGTTAGTCTCTCCCTTTATATCATTTGGTCTGAGTTGCTTATTCTACTATTTCATAAAAAAGAAAATTATTTTAAAAAGCAATCCTGAAGAGTAGTCGATTAAGTTCTTTCCATTTTTTATTTCATTCAGTTTTGGCATTACATTTTTATTTATACTTTTGGAAATATTATAAAGATATTGGAAGAGATCGTTTGAGTAAGGTTTTTCAGTTTATTAAAACAATATATTTTAGTTACCTGGCTATCATTATAGCTGCCACAATTTTTATTATAACTTACCTTGCCACAAGATTCGCAATATTATTAAAAAAAAACAAGAGTAATCCCAAAAAAAAGTTAATTTCAATATGCAAAACATTAAAATTTTGGGATCTATAATGTTTATGCGAAAAATAAAATCAGCATAACACTCAAGAGAATATATACTTTTAAGTGAACCCTAATATTTCTTCTCCCTAAATTCAGGGTAGTCATGACCAAAAGACTAATAAATTATTCAAAAGGGATATTAAATTTAATTCATTTTAATCGGAACCTAATAGAAGCTACTCTTAGCCACATTCAACCTCAAATGTCTAATTTAGAGCGAAAATCGTAGTGTAAAAGAAAAGTAAATTTTCGGCAAAACGGAAGAATCCTCCCTTGTTACGAATGTAAGATAATGATGATTATGGAGAGACTGAATAGATGGGTCAAGACGAAATAAAATTCAGATAAATTGGGTAATCATTTGACAACTCGAATCAATTAAGAATTTTAAACAATCAACCCTCACGTCCCTCGTATTATTCAGGAATTAATTATCATTCAAGATATAAAAACTCTCCTCATCTTGATCAATAGACATATTAACCATCATAATCAAATTCATTCAACCTCTAATAAAGTCGCTGATATAGGGCCGAAAATAATTTCTATTATCCTTTGCTCTTCTCAGCTTGCATGCTCTCACTAGCTCATGGATCTAATGACGTTGCTAACACCGTCTCACCATTTGCTTTGATATTTACTCAGCTTAAGAAAAAAGCATAAGCAACTCCAGATGATTTTGATTTTCACATTAAAAGCAATTGGGCAACAATTGGAGGATTAATTTGCTCTTTTGGATTAATTTTAGGTATCATGATATTAGGTACAAGAGTCTTACAAACTCTTGGTAAGGGTATAGTGTCACTTAAAATGTCATCTGGCTTTGCAGCTCAATTAGGAAGTGCAACAGTAACTATTATTGGAACTTACTTTGGATTACCACTAAGCACAACTAATTTGATTGTTATGTCAATAATAGGAATTGGTGTTATAGACTCCGCTTATCCAGATGTAGTTGCAAACTATAATAACTCTCCCAATTTATACATTGATCAAATAAAGAGTCCTATTATCGAAGAAGAAGAAGAAGGTAATAAAAAGATTTTTAAAGAAAAAGTTAAAAGAGCGGGAAGTTGGGTAGGGAAGCATGGTATAAAGAGAAGACATTAAATAATAAAAATTTTGGTCTGGTGGATTGTGACCATGATAGTCGGGGGAATTGCATCGTTCGGTTTACGTAAGATATTGTGGTATGTAGTTTCAAAGGGAGACACAACAAATATGGCCTTTAATAATGAATATTAATGCCCAAAAATGGAGTGATTAATAATTTTAAGATTTTGTACAAATAAACTCTGCATTAAGTTATAAAATTAAATTATAAAATGTCAAATCCTTTCAGCAGGTATAAATTTTTTTATGATAAAGCACCAAAGCTGAATATATCAAGTACCTTTCCGATTCATGTCTTTCAACGAGCTCCTAATTTTAGAGCTTAAAGCAAGATGCGTCCGGCTGATCGGTAATTTTATTGTTTGAGATTTATGTTAACTTATCTTACCCACTAGAATGAGTTGTTTTGAATCTACATTTGTTCATTTAACAGAGCGATTTAATAAAAGAGACGTGTTTCTCGTAGGGACTTCGAACGCGTCAACGCTATTAGCTCAGAGAACCTTAAAATTGATAGAATAAGTTGAACCCGATACTGTTTTTGTCCAGACTAGCTAAGAGTAATTGATTTACATACTAAAATGTTATATCACATATATAGCTGGTGGAACGTTGCTAAACTATTAGAATACGTATAGTCTCAGGAAGAACTAAATCATTACAAGAAGGAATTAGAAAAGACCATCTAATATGATTTTAATAATAACTCAAGAAAAATACCATTTAAAGTGAGAATGTTCCTCACAAAGCTAATTATTCAAATGAATTACAGTAATAAGAAATAATTATTAATGCAAATCTAGGGTACAACCTATTCTCAGAATGGAATCCTCTTCAACCTGGGCTATAAATTAAATTTGCTTGCGAAGGTGCTGAAAAAGTAGGAGCCGCATTATAATTTTTAGGCCCATAACTAAACTAACAAACTTGGAACAGGCTATATCACGAAACCAGATACAATCTTTTCAAATCTGTAAAACAATCAATAACTGATAACTTTTTTGGATTTTACTCTGATTAATATCTATCGATGAGGAATAAACTTCATAAAGATGGAGCAGCTTCATTTACATAAACTTGTTTAGATCCATATGCGATCAACTGGTAAACAATACTTATAATCTTCATTGTATGATGTTAATATTTTAGGCATATTCAAACTCTAAATAGATGCTTACCTCTCATTAAACGGACAATTATCGATAAAAAGGATCCCTAACTATTCTAAGCAATCGACCGATCAAAAGGAAAGCGAATAGTTGCAGTTGTTAATCAGTTTCATATGTAAGGTATTGAGCATATGTGGGCTCATCGTTATGGGCAATTTCCTCGGTCAGTTCTTTACCAGGAGCCAATATCACCAATAGGTGATTTCCCACTAAAACAAGCGCTATGGAACTAGTTGTACAATGCTTTGCAGAGATAGATTAGCTCCAGTAACTCTAAAAGTATTCCTTCATCTTGGGGTAATAACATTGATACATATAACAACGAACCATATTTTCAATATGAGCACAGGGATATGTGATTTAAGCATATATATATATTTATTAAACAAAATAATCTTAGTATATTATTATACAGAATTTAATATAACAAATAGCAAACCAATTATAATCAACCACTTAATCATTTTTTAATTTTAAATTCCTTACTGTAGAATGGGTGACGTGATATAGAAATATGAGACTCCTTCGATCCTGAGAAAGATATACTTAGTGATCTTATTGATTCGTTTGAAAGCTCTGTAAGAGCCTTTTATTTTTGGAGCGAAAAACTCTAAAGAGCACTTCCTTGTAAGCCAATTATGCTTGAAAAGAAACCAGTGTTTCCCACCTAAAGGATATAATTTTACTAAAGTTTGATGATGGTGTTAGTTTCAATTACTTTCCAAATCTTAAGATTTTTATCAGTATGAGAGTATGATGCTAAATATTTCCCCGTTTCACTAAACTCAAGATTAGTTATTGGCCCTTTATGTCCTTAAAATACTCTCCATTTAGATGCTGTTCGTAAATCGTAAATAGCAATCAAACTTTGAGTAGTTCCAATCGCAATCCTCTGGCTTGACTAATGGAATGATATCATTGCAAATTTCTCTACGAATAGTCGTAAAATATTAGTGACATTATTCTAAGTATTCTTTCTTAAGTTCTAATCATTTGGTTAGAAGCATTTCAATAGAATTTGAAATAATCTAACTAAGTATGGTTCAAGAGTTGCAGAGTCTTGACGTTTGATATACACTTTCAGCAAATCAAGAATTGAGTTTGTATAGTTTACAAAGTCCTATTTTTCATTATTTGCTACTTGAGACTGCAAGAAATCAATAAATTATGATGGGTAGACTGAGCCAATTTAAATTATCGCCTTGGTTGCTGTGATTTTTAAAAAATTCATCTCATTTTAAGGTTTGAGGAGTAAAAATTTCTCTCCCGCAATTTTCTAAATAATGTAAAAGAGTGATGTAAGATTTGAAAACTTACGGTTTTCTTATACTCAGCTGGAGTATTAGAAGTAACCTTATAATAAAGCCGAGCGATTAAAAGCAATATCCCATCTAAAATATTATTATAAATTTCACTATATATTCGAAGACCCTACGACAATAATTGCAGGAGTACAATTAAATATTGTGAATGAGTTTTAATTTTCGTTGACATTTCTCTAATCAAGACCAGGATCAAGTTCGCACATCTTCTTATCAATTTCTAATTTATAGTAGCTCCGTGAGGCAGAGAGAAGAATGAAACACAACTCAAAGCTCTAAATTACAATTATCCTAAATCTGTCGAGCTTCTTTAGTCCTCTATCATTTAAAAGCCATGTCTTTTATCAGGCGGCACTAATTTGAGCTCTAGAAATTGAGGATCTTTTCTCACCATTTAATAACTTTTAAGGAGTAGATCTCCCCATGCTTTAATGCTATTTACATGCTTTTCAAATTTAGCCTTTGTTAAAAATGGCTTCAGTATTAAGTCCCTTGCTGTTGATGAGATATTGATGTCAGATCTTATCATTAACTTACTGAGTGTAGAGTACGATAGCTCCGGGGCCTTGTCATCATTTTAAAATATTGTAAATAAAATTTAGAGCCATGAATCAATCAATCCAGCGATAAATTATTAGGAGTAAAATTAGGCTATTGCTGTTAAGGATGATAGAAAACATGTACTCTGCATTGTTGTTAAGTGCTTTGACACGTGCCACTTTGAGGTGTTATAGCTTGATAAATTCACACCTTATTACACGATGCATTCTTAACCGCGAGATATTATAATGAATGAAAATGATCTGCCTACTCCACTAATTCCCGGGTACATCTCGACGTTTGATTGCATATACCCCATTTCTTTGACCAAATCTTCATCTAATTCTTCACTCGCCCCGTAGAAGTGGAAAAGTGAGAATAATGATAAAGGCCATTGAAGCGATTGTTTCATACTTCTCATTTTACGTTGGGATTACGATCGTTCACGTATGTCAGACAAATCGGGGCCATATGAATAGGTTGATGTTGTTGACTACTACTTTTAAATTTTCGGTATGTCTTAAGAATCAGGGTGATAAGGTACTATTTTCATAGATGATTTATGCTTATTTCTTTATTACAGAGTTGGTGGAGGATAGGCTAGAGGATTTAACTTATGTTCTTAAATTGGTGAGAGCTATTTACCAGCTTATTTAAGAATCAAATACTTTTAAACAGGAGCAACTGCTTTCAACTTAACCGATATTTTCGGAGAGCTTGATGATGAATATTATTAAAAGTTAGACGAAAAAGATGACTTCGCCATGCCAGATTTACGAAAGCTACTTTTATTACGCCCTCGGTCAGCACCGATTTCACCAACACGCGCTCAATGAATTAAATTCTTTAAAACTTGTTTTAAATGAACCATCATTACATTATACTATTTCCTTTCGTGTCCAATTTTTGTGTTGAGAAACATTACATCCTATCGCAATTACGCAATATCTGTTGAAGTAATTTAATTTCCAATGTATTGTGTTTGATTAAAAATATCCAACAAATGCTAATTTGGTTAGATTTCACCATGTTTTTTTAACTCCTTAGCTGGTTCATAACCTTCAAGCTTCATATTCTCCATAGCATCCAATAAAATCAAGATCGCTATGTTGAACTCATCTTCTAATTTTTGAGTCTCTCCTCTTAGTCTAAAACTATCATATCTTGTTTGAAGAATGTCGCCACGCATTAAATAAATTAAATCTCTTTGAACTGGCAATCCCATTGCTTTTGAATTTTTTCCTCTTAAACTTCTAGAGTCATGTCTAGGCAGATTAGAGTCCTCTTCACTGTTATTATTATTATTATTTTAGTCAATGTTTGAATTCCCACCCTTCACTGCCATCCCAGTTGCCGATGAAATTGTCATCAACCCTGATCGCTTATTATTTCACCTTTTAAAATAATTGATAATCTTGTCAAATGAGTAAAAGTCATGCAAATCTGCATCACTAAACCTCATTAGTAGATCAGAAAACCTCTGCGCAATAGATAAAGTCTAAAAGGCCTGAGCGTATTGCAGTTTCCTCTCTAATGTTCCACTCGCCAAGGAGTAGAAATAAAAATTAAAGTTTGAAGTAGTAAGCACTAGATATTACATATCATCCAGTATATAAGCACCAATCACAGGACTGTCATGACCTCTCAATGTCCTCAAGAGTCGTTTACCTATGATACTAATTAAAAGAAACCGATTTCCCGAAGCTGTATCTTATTCCCCAGATGATATTCCAATAACATTTTTTTGATAGTCTTAATGAAGCATAAATTCCTACTCTTTTAAATTTAAGTTTTAGTGACTTCTCATATCATGCGCAGACACTCCAGCTGAGTTTTTGATGTGAGAAGAAGCTACTCCAGCTCCTTCCATTATTCCGTGTAAGTTAATTCGTTACAGGTGATTATGATGATTATGTGCTCTTCTTGCATCAGGAGACGATGAATTGTTTTTTTTAAACCGGGGTAGTTATTCTAGAGAATTTATTAATGATAAAACAACAATAAAATTATATCTTACAAGACTAGTTTTAAATTTACTGGTATTACAAATTATTATTAATTTATCCTGTCCATCCTGATCCTGATACTTTAACAGCACTACTTCCAAATCCGCTTAAATTTGCGCTACTTCTGCCCGCTGGTCTAAAACTCCTACTTCCTAACTTTTGCAGAGCATTTTTTCTCCTAATGTTTTTAATCTTCAACGCGATAATGTCTCGAGAAGGTTTTATCAAATTGCTATAGACTATATCCGCGGGGATTAAAAACATATGATATGCATTGGGGAGAACGTCAATGTGCTACAAACTAAAATCGTAAGAGTGTCTCCTTTTATTCTACCTGCAAGATTCAATTGTATTAAGTTGCCTCGACAACCTTTTGATTTAGAAATCACTTTTAGAAATATTGGAGCAGTAAGACTTTTTCCAGGACTATTTAAATGCTTGTTAATATATCTTATAATTGAACAATGTGATGTAGACGGAGCTATCTGCACCAAGAGCCACTATTCAATTGGTATAATATGACAGCGAACTAATTGAAACATTCTTTTAATTTGCTGATTTAGCGCCTGTTTTAATTTGGCAAATAACTGGAAGCTGGGTTTCGATTAGCTGAAAGAGTGGTAAAGCAAAAATTCTTCCCATGTTTGTACCGACTACTTGGAAAGGCGTGCTAACTCCATCATAGATGCATAAAGATGTGGCCACGGATTCTTAGATGAAGAATACATTGTATATTAATTAGGGGATATCGCTTTAGAGATGTGTGTAGACAGCTGGGTTTATTTTAAATGGGGTTGAACTTTTTTGAATTTTTTACTAAGATGATAGGGAGGAATTATCATGTGGAAACGGAGCTAGAGAAGCTGTAACGCTTATCAGTCCTTTGCTATTGCCGAAGTTGAGTTTGTCTCTTCGTAGGAGCGAGCTAATATCCCATATTGTGATTGTGTTTTAGAAGTCTAGTCTAATGGCGCTGAATAAATTGTAGGAGAGGAAGGTTAAGTATAGTAAATTATTTTTAGCATGATGATGATGATGATGATCCTTAATATTTTAATGATTATTTTGGTGTTAAAGATGAGTTATATACTTCACATCAACCTGTATAGATGTACTTTTATTAAGACTCATTTTTTAATGAACTTTAATCCAAATTATTTTGTGGTATGAAGTTAGAAAATAGCCTTAATATCCATCATCGTTCATTTTTAGTGCTATTTTTTGAGTTATTAAATCATCCTTCAATATATCAGTAAGTAGTGTAAGTAATTTTAGCTCTCCATTCGGAAGCATAAATGCAATACCTCTCTAAAATATTACTGAATATTCAATTTCAGTAAAAATTTTCTTATTGCTCTTATTAATTCACTCTAAATTATCCACTCTAGGCGATAATAAACTGCTTAAATTAGCATTCTTTTACTGCTAGTTATCTTATTTACTCTCTTAAATCATTCATTTAAAGTGATCTTCATTACGATCCACATATATAAAATCTAACGGAGATCCAATTTTATTTTTTGTTTCCTTATCTAATGGAATTTTTAATAGTCCATTAGTATCGCATTGATACAGCAATTTATCTCCTACTTTTACATGATTTTACTTGTTTGAGGAGTATCCTCCTGCTAGCGACCATTTTAAAAGATAAGCGTTTTAATCTAGCAAGATAAGATTATGGGATGGAGAGTAGAATGTAGATATGCATCTATTAAATGGCCCTTGGAGAATTTGAAGGTTTACAAAAAGATGAGGATCAACTATGTATATGTTCATAGATTATGCGAAGCACAGCAGAACTTAATTATCCGGGTTACGTTAAAAAGACTACTTTTTCGCTTTTTCATATATCGATGGCTTCTCTTATTAGTGAGTCTTTTACTCTTCTTATGAAGAAACCTAAGTATCCTACAAAGTATAGTTTTACCTAGTTGTCTTAGAAGCTGTTGATGTTGATAATTTGTCAGATAAGTTAGCCTTCTAAGCTTTTCTCAATTAAGAGTAAGTACCGTTATTTGCATTCGATTAGTTTTTAGGTATTTAAGGTTACTGCAACTTAAATTTAATGACTGGTTGATTAAAAAGATTTAGTTTTGACATATTTATACACTTTCCATCTGATAGAGACCATTGCCTCAAACGATTATCTGAGTGTAGGGAAAGTAAAAGAAATTCTGAAGTGTTCTATAATATTAGAGATTGATAAAATTTGCGTAGATTGATTTAATAGTCTTACTATAATATGATGATTTCTCGCTCGAATTATTCCCAAATCCAAAACTTTTGAGGTTTAGGGTTTTCTCTCCAGAATATCAGGTACTAATAATAGCTAAGGATATAAATTCATCTTTAAACTAGCCGAGGATAAACTACAGACAGTTTAATGAGAGCCTTCTTATGTTTACCTTTTGTGTTGCTTTTTCATTGAAAATTCATAAACTATTATTTATCCAGTGGTGTAGCCAACAATTAATCTTTAAAATGATGAACTTTTATTAAGTTCAATGCTATTTGATGGCTGTAGCTATTACTGTAGTCTTTTGCTAACCCATAGAAATTTGCAAGGTAATAATTTGAGGTTTTCATAATTAGGGGGAACTAAAAAAGGGATTACAAGATTTGACATTTTTAATATTAAAGTAATTTAAAATAATTTAAAATTATTAATCTTTTTTATATTGATTATGTTATATGAGTAGAATTTTATTTTAATTTTTAGTTCTTGATTTAATATAGTTATTTTATTTATATGGGGTTTTGGGGTTTTGGGGTTTTGGGGTTTTGGGGTTTTGGGGTTTTGGGGTTTTGGGGTTTTGGGGTTTTGGGGTTTTGGGGTTTTGGGG
>NW_028292566.1:0-1000 GCF_964200805.1 Pocillopora damicornis
ACCCCAAAACCCCAAAACCCCACCCCAAAACCCCAAAACCCCAAAACCCCAAAACCCCTGTGTAATTAGAATGATTATTTTTAGTATCTATAATTACACTTTTATCAATTTTATTAATTTTTACATTTTTCCCAATGTTTTTTTTGGTGTTTTTTTGATGTTTACTATAAAAAAATTAAATTTTCTTTTTCATAAAATTATTTTATATTACAACTTTTACATTATGATCTTCTTCTCCATAACATTGATTCTACAAATTCATATTACCTTTATTTCAATTGTTGTTGCATCACTTTCATTTAATTTCTTATGCATGTACATTATCTTATTCTCATATTTTTTTAATTATTTTTTCTTTTCTATTTAAACTCTATCTTAATCTTTATTAATCAGAATTAATATACGTTAAATTCAACTTTATATAAATTTTTATCTTAAATCATTTGATTTTCAGGAGCTTAACCTTTTCCATTCTGCTTTTCAGAGTCTTCAAATTTTATTATATCTTGCTTTAATTTTATTTGAGTGCTTTATTTAAATTAGCTCGAAGACAGCTTGAACACTTAAGTAAGTTCTGCAATTCATTTAGCTATGAAGAGATGTTTTTTGTCTTTAGTATAATATTAGCACATTTTTAATGTGTTTTCGATTGCAGAATTACTTTTTGAGTTAATTTTGGCAGTTTTCTCATATAATTTGATGCTTCTTTGCTAACTTAAATCATTTTGTTGTCCACCATCGATGAAAGTCAATGGCTTTTAATTTTAAGAGACTCTGAAGCACCAGTAGTTTCATTTCCCTTTTATTTGTTAGGAACAGGACCACCTTTCATTATACCTTGCCAAAAATCAGATCCTGTTTTTTTCTTCCCTTTTCCCGAACCAATTGCAAGACTTTGAGAAACTCCATGTGATCTTGCTTATTTTTCCTACTTTTTCTTTAGTTTAATGTAATCACCAATTTTATTATTCAGCTTAATTGCTCTATCGTTAACTTTGTT
>NW_028292567.1:0-9985 GCF_964200805.1 Pocillopora damicornis
CCCCAAAACCCCAAAAACCCAAAACCCCAAAACCCCTTTTGGTTACTTAATTTTAAAAATATATCCATACAAACAATAAGTATCTTTATAAAAATATTTTAATAGAACCCAGATTCTTAAATATTTAGAGAGGTTAATTTTCAACTTTATTAATTTTTTCATTTAATTTTAATTAAATTTACTCCTAAACTCTCACTACATACATATAATATATGATTCAAATTAGGCTAGATGAATCTTAAAAAACTCGATACACGTATAATGATGACATTTCTTTTGAGCTCTTTTTATCTCGATATCTATGTAATATTATATCCCCAGTAATACCGGTAATACATGTAACTTTTAAAATTCATCCATTGAAGTGATTAAGTATCTAATTATTTAGATCAGGTTTCACCATTTTAAAACTATAATTTTAGTTTTTAGCTATCTGAGTATTGAAATTAATTTGCTGTCGTATAATACAATCTTTAGATCTCTTTCTTAATTTAAAATTTCTAAATACCAATTAAATAAATTGTTTAGTAATCCGTAAACTTCTTAATCTTCGCTTTAATCTTAGTTTGATAAAGCATAATACCTAATCTGCTTATCAATGAGAGATATAAATTTTAAAGATGCAAGCATATGAATAAATTAAGCCTATCCTAAAATTAAGAAAGTAAATGAAAAAGAATAAAACAATATGAATGAGGTAAGATTTAAATCCTGAGATTATTTACTATCTAGCTGAATCTCCTACAGCTAATATATTTTTTTTGTTTAAGTACAATTTTCTAATAAATAATACTCAATTGGTACGAAAATAATCTGAGAGTAGCATCGTTTTAATATTCATAAGCTTTATATAATTCCCCAAAACCCCAAAACCCCAAAACCCCAAAACCCCAAAACCCCTAAATCTATAAATTGGTAGAAGAAGTTCTAATTCGAGCTGGATATTGTTTTAATTAAGCCCAAATAAAATCAAATTTATATGTATTAAATGAGTTTTATTATTAATAAAGATAAAAGAATTGATAAATTCAACAAATCAACAATAAATATGTCATAATTATCAAGTTAAGACTCCGATCTTGAAATACCCGCTTTCAATTCAGGTAAAGCGAGAGTTCTTAAATATCCAAGCGATTAATAAAATCGTCAAGAAAATAAGCCGTAATCAATAATTGTCAGAGCTAAAGATTATATTGAATAGTAATAGCATAAAGAAAAAAGGATTTTGAAAAAAGATTATCAAGAAGATCAACCAGTTGCATAGTCGTTTTCTAAAAGCATAGTGATTTCAAGCGCTCAAATTAAATACTTGAAAAAAATGCTATTTTAATACGGAATGCTTAACAATGTTAACATTGATAGCCAAAAGTTTTAAAGCAAATACAACCTCGTTACTATTACATCCAGCACAAACGATCAATATGTAAAAGAAGTTCTTGAATTTCTTACAAAGACTCCAAGATTTGTTGTACTTCCTCCATTTGACAAGCAATTAATCATTGACAAGCTTCAGAAGTCTTCATATGAGATGATTTAATTCAAAATAGAGCTTATTGATGGGAAGGAATACATTGTTATAGATGTTATACTAGATAGCGATGCATCGAATCTTTTCAATGAGATTGGTCTCTCAAAAAATCAGTATTAACAGGTTGATAGGACTTAAGATTTAAGCATAAGATTTAAAGCAAAATAATAGTAAGGTAATGGAGAAATCCCCCCTCTAAATGCTGCTAACCTTTTGCAAATGCTATTGGAACAACTAAAGCTAGGTTTTCCAAACCCCTAAATTCCTCTAACTCAACCCTCTCATCCTCCTCCTGCTCAACCTTCTTATCCTCCTCCTACTCAACCTTCATATCCTCCTGCTCAGTATCCAGCACCAATAAATCAGTTACCGGTACCATCAAATCAAGATCGTATAATTCCACAAAAGCCGATTCACCCTTAGCCTTGCTCCCCAAAGAAAATTGCTAAAAAGATTCTTACTCCTGAGTAGAGTATTTACGTAAATCTAAATTTGAAAGTACTTTTCCAAAAATTTCCAAGCCTACAGATATAAGAGCTAGACAAACTTATCGATGATCAATAAATTCATTGGTTTTACTCAGTTTCATAAGGGGACTATGATTATAAAAAGAGGGTCGACAAGATTAACGATTACTAGGTGCAAGACAAATCAACCTCTTTGATTCTTTAAAAAAAATATCAAGAATTTTTAGATGACGATCGTGATGATTTATGTTTTGAGATCTAGCCAAAAACTACGAGAAACTCATATTAGGTTTCTTTTCATTGATAAAAAGGGTTCAGACAAATTAATAAAGAGACTGGCAAAAAGAGGACGCTAAAGCGCGGTTGTTTTATCTCTAAGAAAACTGAGATTGTTGGAAGTCCATGAACTAAGCTATCATGGCAGTATTAATAAGATAAGGGTGAATGGATTGATTGTGATCCTAAACTTACTGCATTCTATTAACAAAACTTCTAGGAATTCCTCAAAAAGCAGAAGAAAAGCTATAAGTTCACAGCCAAACGAGGAAATACTTCTTACTAAGTTAAATTTGATTCAGACTGATATTATTGGCAGAAAAACATGGATTCGAAAAAAAAAAGAAAGTTGCACCGAATCTAACCTCGTCGTTCGAATTAAAAGCGACTTATCAAGTATTTAGGCTTTTAGAGTCAAAAAGACAATTATTAGATTATTCAATTTAGCGCTGTCAAAGATATACTAGATTAAGCTGTATCCTTCGTAAAGAATGCAGTTAAAGAAGGAAGACAATATGCAAAAAAAGTTTCAAAATTAAGTAAATAACAAAAACAAAACTAAATTGATGAAACGAAACTTAAAGAGTTTTAAACCTATCATCCTGAGATACGAGTAGTAGTAGATGAAGGCATAATTAAATTGAAGGGGCTAAAATATTATGTGGATAAACATTTTTCAGAGTTTTATGATTTTATAGGGCAAATTTAATCTCTGCCAATGAATGATACTCAGCACCCTCCATAGTGGCAATACATTAAGAATATGGATTATACTACAGTTTACACTTTTAAACTGAGATAAAAAACCTCCTAATATAAATCGATCAAATCGATATTTTTAAGGTCATCTCCTCAGCTACAAATCGAAAAGATTTAAAGAATTTAGTGTCAGCGCTTATTTCACAATTTTTAAAAAACAAAGGAAGTATAAAAAAATTCGAAGCACGACCTGACTGAAAAGTAGCTATTTCATGGTACAAGCTACAATGACCCTATAGAAGTTTGCTAAGGTGATTAAGGTTTAGATATGAGATTTGGTAGTGCTGGCTGTTTATGGGGTAGGGGCTTGTATTTTGCTGAGGAATCGAGTTATTCTGCGTCTGGTTACAGCCACTAGACCAACGATAATAAATATCAAATCCTTGTTTGTAAAGTCCTTGTTGGTGAGTTTTTCGATTTTGGAACAAAAACTCAACATCTAACACATCCGCCTAAGAAGCCTAATAGTAAGGAAAATTATGACTCTGTAAAAGGCATAACAGGAGGAGTGCCTGTTTATATAGTCTACAACAATGGAAGATGCTTACCTGAATACTTAATAACTTATTCATAGTGAAAGTTGATTTTAATATTAAACTACAACAAATACCAGCAATTATCAGTATTCAGTCTATATAGGATTGAAATTTAAGATATATATATATACCGGTATATGAATTATAAAATAAAAATAAAATATTAAATTTTTTCATTTTATACAAATGAATGTATAATAGAACAGAGTATTTTCGGCTAATATTCCACTTTCGATTCTAAATTTTAAAGAAAAAATACAAATCGAATATTAGCAAATTGTTTATAGACTCTTTAATGGTTAAAATTTATATTATGGGACAGGCAAAAACGGTATAATCCGCGTAGCTACGATTTTTTATTATAGAATAGATGAATAGATGAGAGATGCGTTACAATGATAATATATGAACATTTAAAATATACATAATGCATGCAGAATTTATAAAAAAATTGTTTCTTAAAAATTTTTTTGCCAATGAGACCTTATTTTTTTTATTTTTTGATGATAACTTTTTGAATCCGAACACTTGGAATATTTATGCTTTGTGATAAATTTACATTACCTTTTTACTTTCTGCCAAGAATCTATCGTGTAGAACGTGGTCTTACAATATTATCTTGTAATAGTGTTTTATTTGAAAAAATTTTTGGCGTCCTGCCGCCAGACTCTGAGAATATTAAATGTCTAGATCCATTTATGCTGAGTTTGCAGAATGTACGAATGTCTAGATTTTGCATGCTTGTTTTTTATATCATAACAAATTATTGGAATAATCTAGGATAAGCTAGTATCAGCTTATCCTATAATTATCTACTTGTGATACGATGAAATTTATCACGGTGAATAGCTTCCATCACTACAAGCTGTCGCATCTCCCAATTCGGAGGACCTGAATTTTTAGCAGCAAGCTCAATAATGTCCAAATTTGTAGGGCTTTAAGAATCAAGGCACCAGAAGCTTAGTCAATAGTACAAGCTGCTTAAATCAGTGAGCTGTAGTATTGAGGAAGAAGAATGTTGAAAGGTTTTAAATCTGATACTGGCAAAAACTAAAGTCTCCAAAGAAACCTTAAATTAAAAATTCTGTCATATATTTTGGATGGTTGTTGTTTAAAACTGATTTTTGCTGGTTTATCTGCTTTAGTTGCTGTTGATTCAAGTGGGTATTTAATTCATTAAGACCTGGGGTTTATCATATAAGACTTATCAACTTGATTTTGGGAAGGATTTAGAATTATTATCCATGGAGGCTCGATAGGTAATAAAAAATCTTTGTTTTCATAGAGATGCTGGATTGAATATAATTCTAAAAAGTTGTTTAATACATAAGATCAAAAATGTTTTGTTATTAAATTTTATAAGAGTATTTTTTGGTTTTTTATTTGTGGCATTTTTATTTTTATTAATTTAATAAAATGAATAGCTTACTTATAAACAATAAATATAAAAGTAAGTTTATTTAAAACTTTAACAAATGTCTAAGGCATGCCATTTCATTTCGAAAAGAAACTTTTAATTTAGATGGAAGATTACTGGCAGCATTTATTGTTCTTTCAAAAATTCCTAACTTAGATTATTAAATATGCTAAATCACTTATTACTTCTGGATTTATTAAAGAAAACTGTAAAACTTTTTAGTAATTTATCTCCTACATTCCAAACCCCATAGTTATATTTGTCCATTTTTTGTAAATTATACATTTATAAAACTATATCCATCTTAAAATTTCTTAATTTTTTTCTTGTTTTTTTCTAACCATTTATTTGATTTACATATGAAATAACTTTGACTTTCCATTTTCTCAATTTTTTTTCGGAAGTATTTTTCCGCTTTTTTTATATCAATTTATGCTCCTTTTATTTAGATTTGGGGCAGAGTTTTTTCTGTTGCTTTATCATTGTTCATACTAAACTTTTAATTTAATTTTCGATAGAGTCTTTTTGCTTTCAACGTTTTATTATCAATTTCATAGAGACTATTATTTTAAAAATCGAAAAATATCTCCTGTGTATCTCCAAATGCAGCTCACCAATACTAAATGTCTCCTTTTTGTTTCATTGCAGATATAAAATTATATTAATAGAACATGGTTGATTTCTTGTTGCAGTCAAAAAAGTTACCATGGTCTCCTATATACACCCAGCTTATATTATTATCAAGGTAAGAGGTAGAAAATTAATTTCTCTTAATTCTGAATATCTTCCTATTGCTTTTGGTTTACACATTTTATTGCATCATTAAATCGTCTCTGAGAATTACTTTGTATGTATAAAATGAATTATTAGGCTTCAATTCAAATATATTATGTGGAAAATTATTGCGCTACATAATCATGTACTATTTTTACAAAATTTTAGCCTCCTCTTAGCCATACTCAATTGCTTAAGTATTGTATTAAGGCAGAAAAATGTGATTTTTGTGATTTATATCTTTTCTTTTACACTGATAATACCATTTTGCATGCTTTTACCTCTTACTGGTTCTATGTTCTTATCAGTCAGGCTATTTTTTATTCTTTGTCAAAATTTCAAGATTGGGAAATAATACAGAAAATTCGTGTTTAATTTTAAAGTATATGAAAGACTGCTTATCTGATAAAGTTTTCAATTTAGTCTTTGAAGGTTTATCTCCATCGAAATCCTGTTAAGAATTTTACTGCTTATCTTATTAAAATCTATCTTCTTTATTTTATTATTTTTATTTTTGTTCTTCAGAGCTATTATTTTTCTCAAAATTTTTTTAATGCTATCCTTATTCTTCAATCGGATGATCTTTTTGCTTTGATTTTTGGATATGCTTTATTTTACGGAAAAGGTTGTTTAATTAACTTTACTCTATTGCCTCTACTAATATTAATTTTTACTTTTCTCTGTGGGGCGTGACATCGCTGAATATGATTTTTCCTTCTTATAAAGATTATTTTACGCATTAGTAAGCTTGATCGAAAATTGAATAGTCTTTAAGTATCTTAGAAGGCCCTAAGAGAAGATAATTTATCCTCTGTTTTTCTGGTTAAGTTATTTATTTTTATTAAATATCTTTCTTCGGTTCAATTATCGCTATTACATACCCATTCGATAAAGGTTTAATATTGAGAGCATAACGATCTTTCAGATTTTCTTATTAATTGAATAGAAGCTCTAACCGAGGAACAAGCTTTTGATTTATTCGACCTTAAAAAAATGTACAAAAGGCTTGTGTATTCTACTTATTGGGTTAGATAGTAGGTTGAGATTTTTCATTATCATTTTTCGACGTAGGTTTTTCTTCATGCATTGCTGTTTCTTCTTTAGTATTGCTTGTGTTTTAGTCATAAAGCTTTTATTATCCTTATTGACCTATATTATTATCAGTAGAAGAGGAAGGCCCATCGTGTTCCTACTAATTTTAAGACTCTTGACGAATCATCTCTTTAAGTCCGACAAATTGTTGATAAATATAATAAAGAAGTTAATGTCATTGAAACATATAAATATTAATATTTCGTGTATAATTGTCTATATAAATTAATATACCAACTAAATAATCACGTTGTATATGTGATTAAGTATTCCGGTAAACATCTTCCATTTTGATAAACTATGTAAACAGAAATTCCTATTTAAAGACCTTTTACAGAGTCATAGTTTTATTTACTATTAGGCTTCTTTGGTGGATGGGTTAGTTGAGTTTGCCTGTTTGGTCCATAATCGTAAGATTCACCAATAAGTACTCTACAAACAAGTATCTGATACTGATTGTTTTTAGTCTTATGGCAGTAACGAGGGCCTACTGAATAACTTGATTCTTCTGCAAAATATAATCCCCTTCCCCACCAACAATTATCTGCGCAAAATCTCATATCTAATCCTTCATCGCTTTAGCAAACTTCTATAGGGTCACTGTTACGTGTACTATGAAAAAGCTGCTTTTCAGTCAGGTCATGCTTCGATTTTTATTATCCTTGCTTTACTTTTAAATAGTTATGATATAAGCGCTGGCACTAAATTCTTTAAATCTTTTCGATTTTTAGCTGTGGAGATGACCTTAAAAATAATGATTAGATCGAGTTATATTCAGGAGTTTTCAAATTCAGTTAAATAGTATATGCTTTGGTAAAATCCATATTCTTAATGTATTTCCACTATGGTGGGTACTGATCATCATGGTTTGAACAAGATTTAATTTAATTGAAAAAATCAAAAAACTCTGAGTAATGTTTATCCACATAATATTTTAGCCCCTTCAATTTAATTATGCCTTAATCTACTTCGACCCGTATCTAAGGATAATAGAGTTAAAACTCTTTTAACTTCGTTTCATCAATTTTGCTCTTTATTTATTTTCTACTTAATCTTGCAACCTCTGTTGTATATTTTCTTCCTTCCTTAACTGCATTCTTTACGAAGGATTCAGCTTAATCAAGTATATCTTTGCCAGCCCTAAATTGAATAATCTAATAATTGTCCTCTTGACTCTAAAAGTCTAAATATTTGATAAGTCGTTTTTAATTCTAACGACAAGGTTAGATTCGGTGCAACTTCCTTTTTTTTTTCGAATCCATGTTTTTCTGCCAATAATATCAGTCTGAATCAAATTTAACTTAGTAAGAAGTATTTCCTCGTTTGGCTGTGAACTTATAGCTTTTCTTCTGCTTTTTTATGAATTCCTAGAAGTTTTGTTAATAGAATGCAGTAAGTTTAGGGTCACAATCAATCCATTCACCCTTATCTTATTAATACTGCCATGATAGCTTAGTTCATGGACTTCCAACAATCTCAGTTTTCTTAGAGATAAAACAACCGCGCTTTAGCCTCCTTTTTTTGCCAGTTTCTTAATTAATTTGTATGAACCCTTTTTATCAATGAAAAGAAACCCTATATGAGTTTCTCGTAGTTTTTGGCTAGATCATAAAAATTTAGTCATCACGATCGTCTTTTAAAAATTCTTGGTATTTTTTTTACAGAATCAAAGATGTTGATTTGTCTTGCACCTAGTAATCGTTAATCTTGTCGATCCTCTTTTTATAATCATAGTCCCCTTATGAAACTTTGTAAAACCAATGAATTTATTGGTCATTAATAAGTTTGTCTAGTGCTTATATCTGCAGGCTTGGAAATTGTTGGCTAAGTACTTTCAAATTTAGATTTACGTAAATACTCTACTCAGGAGTAAGAATCTTTTTAGCAATTTTCTTTGGGGAGGGTTGTTTGCAAGGCTAAGGGTGAATCGGCTTTTGTGGAATTATACGATCTTGATTTGATGGTACCGGTAACTGATTTATTGGTGCTCGATACTGAGCAGGAGCAGGAGGATATGAAGGTTGAGTAGGAGGAGGATAAGAAGGTTGAGCAGGAGGAGGATGAGAGGGTTGAGTTGGAGGAATTTAGGGGTTTGGAAAACCTAGCTTTAGTTGTTCCAATAGCATTTGCAAAAGGTTAGCAGCATTTAGAGGGGGGATTTCTCCATTACCTTGCTATTTTTTTGCTTTAAATTTTTAGCTCAAATCTTAAGTCTTATCAACCTGTAGATACTGATTTTTTGATATACCAATCTCATTGAAAAGATTTAACGCATCGCTATCTAGTATTACATCTAGAACAATGTATTACTTTCCATCAATAAGCTCTATTTTGAATTAAATCATCTCATATGAAGACTTTTGAAGCTTATCAATGATTAATTGCTTGTCAAATGGAGGAAGTACAACAAATCTTGGAGTCTTTGTAAGAAATTCAAGAACATCTTTTACATATTGATCGTTTGTGTTTGATGTAATAGTAACGAGGATGTATTTGCTTTAAAACTTTTGACTATCTATTTTAGCATAATTAAGCATTTCATATTAAAATAGCATTTTTTTCAAATATTCAATTTGAGCGCTTGAAATCACTATGCGTTTAAAGAATGTCTGTGCAACTGGTTGAGCTTCTTGATAATCTTTATTCTATAGAATTTTTCCTTTATGCTATTACTGTTCATCATAATCTTTGCCTCTAACAATTATTGATTTGGGGTTATTTTCTTGACGATCATATTTATCGCTTGGATATTTAAGAACTCTCGCTTTACCTGAATCGAAAGCGGCTATTTCAAGATCAGAGTCTTAACTTGATAATTATGACATATTTATTGTTGATTTGTTGTATTTATCAACTCAGTTATCTTTATTAATAATAAAATAACGAAAAATTTAACCATACATTTAATTAATAGCAAAAAATATTTTAATCTCAAACTAAAATATTTACATATTCTTCATAGTGCAGTAAAAAAAATAATTCAATGATATTATAATGCATATGTAATAAAATTTTATGAATTATTAAATACATCTGACATTAAATAAGCAGCATAAAACAAATTGTTTATTCATCTATTTTAAATTAAATCAACTTATTTGGGGTTTTGGGGTTTTGGGGTTTTGGGGTTTTGGGG
>NW_028292568.1:7500-10000 GCF_964200805.1 Pocillopora damicornis
GTATGTAATGTATGTAATGAATGTAATGAATGTAATGAATGTATGTATGTATGTTATGTATGTATGTATGTATGTATGTATGTATGTATGTATGTATGTATGTATGGTATGTATGGTATGTATGGTATGTATGGTATGTATGGTATGTATGGTATGTATGGTATGTATGGTATGTATGGTATGTATGTATGTATGGTATGTATGGTATGTATGGTATGTATGGTATGTATGGTATGTATGGTATGTATGGTATGTATGGTATGTATGGTATGTATGGTATGTATGGTATGTATGTATGTATGTAATGTAATGTAGTGTAGTGTAGTGTAATGTAATGTAATGTATGTATGTATGTATGTATGGTATGTATGGTATGTATGTATGTAATGTAATGTAATGTAATGTACTGTAATGTAATGTAATGTAATGTAACGTAATGTATGTATGTAATGTAAGTATGTATGTATGTATGTATGTAATGTATTTATGTATGTATTTATGTATGCATGCATGTATGCATGTATATATGTATGTATGTATGCATGTATGCATGTATATATGAATGTATGTATGTATGCATGCATGTATGTATGTATTTATGTAATGTATGTGTGTATGTATGTATGTCTGTATGTATGTATGCATGTATTTTTGCATGTATGTATTTATGTATGCATGCATGTATGTATGTATGTATGTATGTGTGCATGTATATATGTATGTATGTATTTATGTATGTATGTAATGTATGTAATGAAAGTAATGTATGTATGTATGTATGTAATGTATGTATGTATGTATGTACGTATGTAATGTATGTAATGTATGTAATGTATGTATTGCATTTATGTATGTATGTATGTTTGTATGCATGTATATATGTATGTAATGTATGTACTGTATGTAATGTATGTAATGTATGTAATGTATGTAATGTATGTAATGTATGTAATTATGTAATGTATGTAATGTATGTAATGTATGTAATGTATGTAATGTATGTATGTATGTAATGTATGTAATGTATGTAATGTATGTAATGTATGTAATGAATGTAATGTATGTAATGAATGTAATGTATGTAATGTATGTAATGTATGTATGAATGTAATGTATGTATGTATGTATGTATGTAATGTATGTATGTATGTATGTAATGCATTTATGTATGTATGTATGTATGCATGTATGTATTGCATTTATGTATGTATGTATGTATGTATGGATGTATGTATGCATGTATGTATGTATGCATGTAAATATGTATGTATTTATGTACGTATGTATGTATGCATGTATGTATGTATGCATGTATTTATGTATGTATGTATTTATGTATGTATGTATGCATGTATATATGTATGTATGTATGCATATATGTATGCAGGTTTTTATGTAATGTATGTATGCATGCATGTATGTATGTATGTATGTATGTATGCGTGTATTTTTGCATGTATGTATCTATGTATGTTTGCGTGTATGCATGTATATATGTATGTATGTATGTATGCATGCATGCATGTATATATGTATGTATGTATGCGTGTATGTATGCATGTATAAATGTATGTTTGCATGTATGCGTGTATATATGTATGTATGTATGCATGTATGCATGTATGTATGTTTGTATGTATGTATGCATGTATGTATGTATGTATGTAATGTATGTGTGTATGCATGCATGTACGTATGTATGTATGCATGTATGTATGTATGTATGCATGTATGTATGCATGTATGTATGTATGTATGCAATGTATGTGTGTATGTATGTATGTATTCATGCATGTATGCATGTATATATGTATGTATGTATGGATGTATGTATGTATGCATGCATGTATGTATGTATTTATGCAATGTATGTATGCATGTATGTATGCATGTATATATGTATGTATGTATTCATGTATGTATGTATGTATGTATGTATGCATGCATATATGTATGTATGTATGTATGCATATATGTATGCAGGTTTTATGTAATGTATGTATGCATGCATGTATGTATGTATGTATGCATGTATTTTTGCATGTATGTATCTATGTATGTTTGCATGAATGCATGTATATATGTATGTATGTATGTATGCATGGTTGCATGTATATATGTATGTATGTATGTATGCATGTATGTATGCATGTATGTATGTATGCATGCATGTATATATGTATGTATGTTTGTATGTATGTATAAATGTATGTATGTATGTATTTATGTATTTATGTAATGTATGTGTGTATGTATGTATGCATGTACGTATGTATGTATGGATGTATGTATGTATGCATGTATGTATGTATTTATGTAATGTATGTGTGTATGTATGTATGTCTGTATGTATGTATGTATGCATGTATTTTTGCATGTATTTTTGCATGTATGTATTTATGTATGCATGCATGTATGCATGTATATATGTATGTATGTATGCATGTATGCATGTATATATGAATGTATGTATGTATGCATGTATGCATGTATATATGTA
>NW_028292568.1:27500-30000 GCF_964200805.1 Pocillopora damicornis
ATGTATGTATGCATGTATGTATGCATGTATATATGGATGGATGTATGTATGTATGTATGTATGGTATGTATGGTATGTATGGTATGTATGGTATGTATGGTATGTATGTATGTGTGGTATGTATGGTATGTATGGTATGTATGGTATGTATGGTATGTAATGTAATGTAGTGTAATGTAATGTAATGTAATGTAATGTATGTAATGTATGTAATGTAATGTAATGTAATGTAATGTAATGTAATGTATGGTAATGTATGTATGTAATGTATGTTATATATGTAATGTATGTAATGTATGTAATGTATGTAATGTATGTAATGTATGTAATGTATGTAATGTATGTAATGTATGTAATGTATGTAATGTATGTAGTGTATGTAATGTATGTAATGTATGTAATGTATGTAATGTATGTAATGTATGTAATGTATGTATGTATGTATGTATGGATGTATGGATGTATGGATGTATGGATGTATGTATGGTATGTATGGTATGTATGGTATGTATGGTATGTATGGTATGTATGGTATGTATGGTATGTATGGTATGTATGGTATGTATGGTATGTATGGTATGTATGGTATGTATGGTATGTATGTATGTATATAATGTAATGTAGTGTAGTGTAGTGTAGTGTAATGTAATGTAATGTATGTATGTATGTATGTATGGTATGTATGGTATGTATGTATGTAATGTAATGTAATGTAATGTAATGTAATGTAATGTAATGTAACGTAATGTATGTATGTAATGTAAGTATGTATGTATGTATGTAATGTATGTATGTATGTATGTATTTATGTATGCATGCATGTATGCATGTATATATGTATGTATGTATGCATGTATGCATGTATATATGAATGTATGTATGTATGCATGTATATATGTATGTATGTATGGATGTATGTATGTATGCATGCATGTATGTATGTATTTATGCAATGTATGTGTGTATGTATGTATGTATGCATGCATGTATGCATGTATATATGTATGTATGTATGGATGTATGTATGTATGCATGCATGTATGTATGTATTTATGCAATGTATGTGTGTATGTATGTATGTATGCATGTAGGTATGTATGTATGTATGCATGTATGTACGTATGTATGCATGTATGTATGTATTTATGTATGTATGTATGTGTGTGTGTATGTATGCATGTATGCATGTATGCATGTATGTATGTATGTAATGTATGTAATGTATGTAATGTATGTAATGTATGTATGTTTGTATGTATGTATGCATGTATTTATGTATGTATGTATGTAAGCATGTATGCATGTATGCATGTATGCATGTATGTATGTATGTATGTAATGTATGTAGTGTATGTAATGTATGTAATGTATGTAATGTATGTAATGCATGTAATGGATGTAATGGATGTAATGCATGTAATGGATGTATATATGCATGTATGTAAATGTATGTACGCATGTATTTTTGTATGAATGTATTTATGCATGTATGCATGTATGCATGTATATATGCATGTATGTACGTATGCATGTATGCATGTATATATGTATGTATGTATGTATGTATGCATGTATGCATGTATATATGTATGTATGTATGGATGTATGTATGCATGTATGCATGTATATATGTATGTATGTATGTATGCATGTATATATGTATGTATGGATGGATGTATGTATGTATGTATGCATGTATATATGTATGTATGTATGTATGCATGTATATATGTATGTATGGATGGATGTATGTATGTATGTATGCATGTATATATGTATGTATGTATGTATGGATGTATGTATGCATGCATGTATGTATGTATGCATGTATGTATGCATGTATATATGGATGGATGTATGTATGTATGTATGGTATGTATGGTATGTATGGTATGTATGGTATGTATGGTATGTATGGTATGTATGTATGTGTGGTATGTATGGTATGTATGGTATGTATGGTATGTATGGTATGTAATGTAATGTAGTGTAATGTAATGTAATGTAATGTAATGTAACGTAATGTATGTATGTAATGTAAGTATGTATGTATGTATGTAATGTATGTATGTATGTATGTATGTATGTACTGTATGTAATGTATGTAATGTATGTAATGTATGTAATGTATGTAATGTATGTAATGTATGTAATGTATGTAATGTATGTAATGTATGTAGTGTATGTAATGTATGTAATGTATGTAATGTATGTAATGTATGTAATGTATGTAATGTATGTAATGTATGTATGTATGTATGTATGGATGTATGGATGTATGGATGTATGGATGTATGTATGGTATGTATGGTATGTATGGTATGTATGGTATGTATGGTATGTATGGTATGTATGGTATGTATGGTATGTATGGTATGTATGGTATGTATGGTATGTATGGTATGTATGGTATGTATGTATGTATGTAATGTAATGTAGTGTAGTGTAGTGTAGTGTAATGTAATGTATGTATGTATGTATGGTATGTATGGTATGTATG